>NW_006203607.1:1651205-1657637 GCF_000334495.1 Tupaia belangeri chinensis | reverse complement strand
GTGGTTAAGGTGCTAGACTCTCTCATGGCTGACCGTGGTTCAAGTCCCGGACCTGGTGGCTTTCTTTCTTATTTCTTATTCTCTCTGTCTCTGATGAGTACACATGTCCTATAGCAAATTAAAAATTTAATAATAAATAAAATTAAATAAAAAATTCTTTAAAAAAAAGAAAGAAAGAAAGAAAAGAAAAACACACTGGGTATGTGTGCATGTGTGCCTAAAATCCTGAGGGGAGAGTGGAGGAGAAGGGATTTCAGTGTGGCCATCTCCCCAGAGGGTGCTTTTTCACTTCCTCCCTTTCTCTCCCTTTCTGTTTCTCCCCAGCAAGTGCACACGCACTATGGGAAAATGAAAACAGACAGAAGGAACATGCCCACAGAGGGCTCGGCACAGTGCTGGCCAATAGGAAGCCCTTGGCCAGCAGGAGAGTTAAGCTTATTACTTAGGGTCATGCAGCGAATTGGGGTGAGGTGGATGTTGGCAGGAGACCCACTTCCCAGCAGGGCTCTCCCCCTCTCCGTTCAGTGTGGCTGCTCTGAACAGAGATTTGAGGTGTGGCCAGGGAGACGGCCATACCTGTTGTTAAGAGGCCTGAGCTGGCTGACAACTGAGTCAGCCACTACCATCAGCTATGCCAGTGATTCCCACACTGTGGCCCCCGGGTAGCAGCATGAGGGACACCGTGGAACTTGGTGGAAATGCCAGTTCTCAAGCCTACCTTGTAGGCACTGAATCAGACTTGGGGTGGTGGTGGGACGACGGGGAGGCAGAAATCAGCTCTCCAGGCGATTTTGCCAGAGGGTATGTGCACTTGCCATAGAAAAACAGAGGAAGCAAGAAAGCACCCGCCATGGGAAATGGTCTTGCTGCAGTCTGCTTTCCTCCATTTCCTCTCCTTTCGGGATTTTGGGCACACGTGCATATGCACCTGGCGTGTTTTTCAAGACACCAGGTCTGGGACTCAATCCACGCGGTCGGCCATGAGGTATCCAGCTGCCTTAACCACCGCAGCATGGACTAGTCCCTCCAGATAATTCTGACGCCCACTTGAGAACCAAGAATCTAAGCATTCACCTTCACATCTCTGATCTTTCTGGGGCTCCTCTGAATGAGCGGGATGGTCACAGAAGCCGGGGGTGGTGGGAGGAAACTACAGATAGGAAGATTGCAATGAGCAGCACGGTGTACCCCAGCCAGGGAGAGCCAGCCAGGCAGCACCACCTGTCACCCTCTGCCTCTGGGCAGGGCCCCAGGTTGCAGCCAGACAAGATGGGAGCAGATGCTCCCGGAAGCAGCTGCCGGTCTGCCTCAGTTGCAGAGGTCATAGCGGGCCAGGCCGACCAGCTCCTGCAACCCACCTGTGCTCCTATCGATGGGAGACAGGCCTCAAGGGGGCTCAGACAACCCTAGACCATCCTCATGTGGGATCTGAAGGGAGCCGTGTGCTGGCTCTGGTAGACACAACCCCAGCTCGGGGGCTCCTTCCCTGTCTGTCCTCCATCCCTAAACTCTAGATTGGATCATTTTCTGCTGTCCTAAGAGTGGGCCTCTGGGTGAAGATCCCCCCCACCCCCTGCCCAGAAGGCCCAGGCAGCTTGGGGGTCAGCCTGAGCTAGAGCTCATCATGGTTTTGAGGAAGTCGTCCCTCCCTGTTTGGAAGATTATTCAGGACGTCGTCTCTCGGAGGAGCACATTCCTTCTAACACGCTGAGCACCAGGGTGAGAAACTACCAGCCAGTGGATTAGGGCAGTGGGAAGTGAAGTTCAGGGGCTTTTAAAGCAGTGTCTGGGGGCCAGCAGATGGCGTGGCAGTTATGTCGCTGAACTCCCACATGGCTGAGCCCAACTCAAGTCCTGGACCTGGCAGCTTCAAATGCATGCTGGACGCATGTGGTTGCCCAAGATCCCCGAAGGAGAATGGAGGAGAAGGGATTGCGACATGGCCATCCCCCTGGAGGGGTGATTTCCTGCTTTCTGTCTCTCTGACCCTCTGGGCGAGTGCAACATCCTATAGCAAGAATCTCTCAAAAACATAAAGGCAGTCTGCCGATGCCGCTGATCAAGGCTGAAGGCATACCTTCTCAGCAAAGATGCTGGGGAGCCGGACGAGGAAGGGATGTGCGTAGAGCTTTCGGAGCCTCCTCGGTGGGTAGGAGCTGGGGGCTTCGGTTTGGTGACATGGCTCTTTGCTGCTTGTTTAATGCTATTTGTTGACTTGGTCTTCAAACAGTGCTATGATACCAGTCACTCTGCCAGGGTAGGGGGAGAAAAGGAGAGGATGAGGCCATTATTTTGGAGAGGGGATGGTGGGGCAAGGACAGGAGGGTTGACCAGGGACCTGGATGAGTGAGGGAGCAATCAAGTTGGGGGTGGGAGCCTATCTGATCTGTTAGGGGTGTTCCAGGAAGGGCAAAGAGGCCAGAATGGCGGGACTGCCGTGAGCAAGCGGGGAGAGTTCAAGAGGTGGGGCCGGGAGTCCAGATCTCGCAAGGCCTTGCTGGACATGCTAGAGCTTAGCGTCCACCCTCTGAGGGTGATGGGAAGTCAGTGGAGAGTTTTACAAGGAGTGATGGCTTCTAGCTTTGCGTTGCAGGAAGGTCACGCTGGTTACTTTGAAGAGTGTGGATTACAGCAGGCACGGGTGGGGTCAGGAGGGCACTTAGGGGCCACAGCCTGGCTCGGTCAGGACAGCGAGACATGATCTGTCCGGGGATATATTTGGAAGGTAGGGCTGCCGAGCTTGCCTCACAGTGGGATGTGGGGGTGAAGGAAAGGCAGGGTCCAGGGCGCCTAAGCCCCTGGGTGCCAGTATTGGGGTGGGTAGGCAGGAGCTGAAGAAGATGCCAGGGTAATCGAGAACCTGACTTTTGGGCAGGTTTGGTTTTGAGAGGCCATCAGACATCCAAGAAGAGCTGTCAAGTAGGCCACCGGACACGGCAGTGGGCTCACGACGAGGCCGCCACTACCTCACACTGCTGAGTGGCCAAGACCATTGTGATCAAGGGCAGGCGCAGTATTAGAAGTGTTCTCTTTCCTTTTTTCTGTTTGTATTTTTAAGGAAATACATTTTAAATTCTACATTAGTTGGTTACCCAAGCAACCCATATTTATTCAAAAAATTTAGGAAATACAGTTAAGTAAAAAACAAAACAAAAGCCAGATCTCTTCATTTAGTCACCCAGAGAGAAGCTTTGCTGATACTTGGTATGTATGTAAAAGCCATCTGTATTGCAAGCAATGGGGTCATGTTGCCCTGAAAGATTTCTTTTTTTCTTTTTTTCTTTTTTTTAATACAGGGCAGGTGCACTAACTAGAAAGAGATAGAGAGAGACACAGAGAGGGAAAGTGAAAAATCACCCCTGGGGGGATGGCCATGTCACTAGCTCCTCTCCTCCGTTCTCCTGGGATTTGGGACATGTGTGCACATGCACCCAGTATGATTTTCAAGCTTCCAGGTCCAGGACTTGAACCTCAGTCAGCAATGAGGGAATCCAGTGCTTTAACCACCACGCCACCTGCTGGCTCTCCAGTTTTTCGTTTGTTTGTTATATTTTTTAGGCTTTTGCCAAGGGTGCGTACATTCACAGAGAGAGACAATGAGAGGGAAAGTGAGAAATCACCCCCAAGCAGGATGGTCAAGCTGCAGTCCCTTCTCCATTCTCCTCTTAGGGTTTTAGGCATGCATGCGCATGTGTCCAGCATGATTTTCAAACCACCAGGTCTGGCACTTGAACTGTAGTCAGCCATGTGGGATCCAGTACCCCACCCTTACATTTTCTTTAATCCGCTTTTCCCTACTTAACCTATTGCGAAGTAGGAATTTTACAGATGTGTGTTCACACAGCAAGAAAAGTAGTGAGGAAAAACATCCTTGAAACACCCAGCAGGAAGCCCCACCATGGCCCACTACCACCCGCGGTCCGGAGGTCAGCCAGGAAATGGGGCTGAAGGGGTTCTGCCAAGGGCTGTGGAGGCTAGGGAGTGCGGGGAGGCCCATCAGGGCTTTGCTGCCGCTTGCGCCAGAGGAGGCGCTGATGGGATGATCTCCATCCTAGCCCTGTGTCAGCGGCAGTCGCTGTCCCTGGTGACGTGGCAGCTGTGTTTCTGTGGTTAATTACTGAACTCGAGGAGCTGGTGCGCCTCTCCCCCTCCCTGGCCGCGCATCTTTGCTGACTCGGCTCTTGGCTGCAACTGGCCAAGGAGGCCTCCTCCTCCCTCCCTCACTCAAACCCCTCTACTGACATGGGCCACCTACCTCCTCAACAGCCCCAGATCCTGCCCTGCTCAGAGCCAGGAGCCTCTGCATGGGATGTGTGATGGTGACCAGGCAGGGGCGGAGTCACGCCCTCATTCTGTAGACTGGGAGAGAGGAGGTGATCTTCCCAGGGCCGCGCACAGCAAGACTGGGATTCAAACCCAGGTCTCCCTTAATCCCAGGCCCTGCCACTGCAAAACACGCACGTGTGCAGTTTCAGCCCTGCAGCCTGTGCCCACTTGCACTGCTCTCACCCTGCTCTCACACACCCTGCAAGGCTGCTGGCTCGGGCCCTTCCCCTTTCCATCCATTTGGGAAGTCGAGGATGCTGGCTCTAATCCCAGCTCTGTCCTGAACATGCTGGGTGACCTTAGGCGAATCCTTTTCCCTCTCTGGGCCTCAGTTTTCTCACGTGCTGTTGGGGATGAGGGAAGTGTTGGTGAGGTAGGCTCTGAAGGTCCTTCATTTCTAAACCTTGGATTCTGGGGCACTCAGTAGCTTCCCACTGCCCTCGGGGGAGCTGAAGGCCTCGATGGCCCAGCGCCATGCTGTCTGATTGCCCTCCCCACACCTTCCCTCCCTACCTGTCCTCCGTGCTCCACTTTCCTCCCACAGCTGTCTTATTATTTAATTCCATAAGTCCCGAGGAGGCAGGGGCAGCTGTCCCCTTTCTGCAGGTGAGGCCATGCTCCTGCTGCTTTGAAGTGCACAGGCCAGGGGGTCCCTCCATCAGCCGCTGACATCCTCTGAGCCCCTGGCTGATTTCCTGGGCACGTCTTTTGAGACAACCTTAAAACCAAGCCAGGGCCCAAGGCCACCACTTTGTAGGTAGCTGAACCTGGAAGAACCCTGAGCCAGTCTGCTCCTATGCCAGCTCAGGTAGACAGGCCTGGTGGCCCCTCTGAGCTGCAGTCTGCATGGCGGGGCAGCTAGAGGGTCTCGAGGGGTCTGGGGACTTAGCAGCCTGGAGCTGGGAGCTGCTGCCCTCGGTGTCCTACCTGGAGCTATCACTCCAGGGAGCTCAGATTCTGATTCTGCTGTCCAAAGAAGTCTCCCCAAATCATGCTCCCATCCTCTGCCAGAGGCTCCTCGGCTGCCGGGTCCCTCCAGCCATCTAAGCCTTCCCTTCTTGCTGCAATTGCAGATTCTTGCTGGTCTTCAGCTGCCTGGTGCTGTCCGTGCTGTCCACTATCCAGGAGCACCAGGAACTTGCCAACGAGTGTCTCCTCATCTTGGTGAGTGTGGTGCGTCGACGCAGGGGAGCTGTGAGAGCTGGCACCTCTGGGCCGAGGGCTGGCGGAAGGCAGAGAGGCTTCCAATCCTGTGGCACAGAGAGCACGGCTGTGTTCCTCTCTCTGGGCCTCAACCCCTACTCTAGGAGTGTGTGTGTGGGAGGGAGCACGCTGTCTCTGTGAAGGTTTTATGGGGGTCCAGAATAGAAGAGGTAAGTTCCACCCCTTCTCAGCAGGAGAACTGCTAAACCAACACCCGGCTTGGTGGAGTTTGTTTGTTTTGGTATTTTTCTAAGCAAGAAACTCCAAACAGAAGTTCCCTGGAGGGGCTGGCTGGCGGATGATGTGCCTTCTGTCACCCGTCAGGGTTAGGGAGTGTCGGATGGCTAGGAGTAGGAGTGGGAGGGCAGGCTGAAGAGCAGAAAGATCCAGCCAGCTCATGGGGTAGGTCGGGAGGTCTCTCTGGAGCGGTAGGGGCCACCTGCTCTCTGGAGTCCTCCTCAAGCTCACTAGGTGGAGAGACCTCCAGAAGAGGGGTGCAAGGAGGCCTTGGCTCCCCACCGAGGGACTCCAGGCTGGGTGGGCACCGTGACCCAGACCTCAGTCCTGGGGAGTGGGGCCCGAGCTCTGGCGGCTGGCCCCCCAGGAGTTCGTGATGATCGTGGTGTTCGGCCTGGAGTACATCGTCCGCGTCTGGTCGGCGGGATGCTGCTGCCGCTACCGGGGATGGCAGGGCCGCCTCCGCTTTGCCAGAAAGCCCTTCTGTGTCATCGGTAATAAGACCTGCCTGCCCGACCTGACCCCTGACCTCGAGCCCCGGGGTTGACATCGTGACTCCGTCCCTGTCCCTGCCCCGGCCCCTGGCTGCTGACACAGACTCTGCGCACCCTCCCAAGCCCCTCCTCCCGCCGCCCCAGGAGCCTCTGAGCCGGGCCCTGAGGCGGA
>NW_006203607.1:1647957-1649744 GCF_000334495.1 Tupaia belangeri chinensis | reverse complement strand
CCGCCCTGCCCCCTGCCCTCGAGCCCCGGGGTGGACATCGTGACTCCGTCCCTGTCCCTGCCCCGGCCCCTGGCTGCTGACACAGACTCTGCGCACCCTCCCAAGCCCCTCCTCCCGCCGCCCCAGGAGCCTCTGAGCCGGGCCCTGAGGCGGAGCGGGTTGGCTGCGCGGCGCTGGCCGGCCGTGACCTCGCCACCCGCCCCCGCAGACTTCATCGTGTTCGTGGCCTCGGTGGCGGTCATCGCCGCGGGCACACAGGGCAACATCTTTGCCACGTCCGCCTTGCGCAGCATGCGCTTCCTGCAGATCCTGCGCATGGTGCGCATGGACCGCCGCGGCGGCACCTGGAAGCTGCTGGGCTCGGTGGTCTACGCGCACAGCAAGGTGAGCCCGCGGCGCCGGCGGCCCGGGGCGTGTCTGGGGCGGAGCCTGAGGGTGGGCCAGAGAGGGGCGAGCAGGTATGCGGAAGCGCGTGGGACCCAGGCCAGAGGCGGGAGATCCCGACCAGACCGGACTCGGGGTGCGAGGGGCGGGGTCGGAGCTGGGCAGGGGCGGGGCCCAGAAGCCAGGACCAGACCTGGAGGAGCGCCCGGAAGTTCCTGGCTGCGGAGGGACTGCCCACAAAGCCCGGAGCTGGGGTGGGGCCTAAGGGTGTGGGACTGGGCTGGGTGTAGGGCCTAGATTGAAGCCAGGCGAGGGGCGGGGTCGGAGCTGGGCAGGGGCGGGGCCCAGAAGCCAGGACCAGACCTGGAGGAGCGCCCGGAAGTTCCTGGCTGCGGAGGGACTGCCCAC
Source organism: Tupaia belangeri chinensis (assembly GCF_000334495.1). Lineage (NCBI taxonomy): Eukaryota > Metazoa > Chordata > Mammalia > Scandentia > Tupaiidae > Tupaia > Tupaia belangeri. The sequence continues at coordinate 1,648,952 of NW_006203607.1, read as the reverse complement.
AAAGCCCGGAGCTGGGGTGGGGCCTAAGGGTGTGGGACTGGGCTGGGTGTAGGGCCTAAATTGAAGCCAGAGAGTGGGCTTGAGGGGCGGGGCAAGTGAGTCGGGGTGGACGCCCGACCCTGGAACCTGGACGGTGCAGGACAGGTCGGGGTGCCCTGGTGGCTTCGGAGAGGCAGGGCCAGGTCTCCTCCAAGGGAGGGCTGAGAAAGAAAAGCCAGCAGAGCCACTGTCTGTCCCCTTCCAGAACATGGCCCCTAGGCAGGTTTGGGACCTCCGCGTCCCCAGGTAGGCAGAGCTGTCCCCCATTGCTCCTCTCCGCTGTCCCCGCAGGAGCTGATCACCGCCTGGTACATCGGGTTCCTGGTGCTCATCTTCGCCTCCTTCCTGGTCTACCTGGCCGAGAAGGACGCCAACTCCGACTTCTCCTCCTACGCTGACTCGCTCTGGTGGGGGACGGTGCGTTAGGGTCTGGGTGCCCTTCTTCCCCGAGCCCTCCCTGGGCACTTCCCAAGGTCTGCCCATTGTGACCCCAACGCAGTGTTGAGGACTGTCTCTGTCCTCTCGCACTAGGGCAGGGATCCCCGGAGGCCAGCCCTATACCAGTCCCCCAACCTGCTCTAGTGGATGTGCGTGTGCCTCCACTGAACCCACCACCCCAAGCCCTTGGGACCTGTACCCCTGTCCCTCGACCAGCACTGGAGAGGAGGGGAACCGACATGCCCTAACCAGCCCCCGTGGGTGACCACTGGGCCCTTCCCCTCTTGACCAGGCTTACACCTCCATGTGTCCTCAACAAGTCTTGCAGATGGCCCTTGTGACCTGTGGGTAACCCATTTGTGTCTGTAGATTACTCTGACAACCATTGGCTATGGTGACAAGACGCCACACACATGGCTGGGCAGGGTTCTGGCTGCTGGCTTCGCCTTACTGGGCATCTCCTTCTTTGCCCTGCCTGCCGTGAGTTCCCCTGTGCTGGGCTGGTGGGAGGCAGGGAG
>NW_006203607.1:1633722-1647901 GCF_000334495.1 Tupaia belangeri chinensis | reverse complement strand
AGGGAGGGCTGAGAAAGAAAAGCCAGCAGAGCCACTGTCTGTCCCCTTCCAGAACATGGCCCCTAGGCAGGTTTGGGACCTCCGCGTCCCCAGGTAGGCAGAGCTGTCCCCCATTGCTCCTCTCCGCTGTCCCCGCAGGAGCTGATCACCGCCTGGTACATCGGGTTCCTGGTGCTCATCTTCGCCTCCTTCCTGGTCTACCTGGCCGAGAAGGACGCCAACTCCGACTTCTCCTCCTACGCTGACTCGCTCTGGTGGGGGACGGTGCGTTAGGGTCTGGGTGCCCTTCTTCCCCGAGCCCTCCCTGGGCACTTCCCAAGGTCTGCCCATTGTGACCCCAACGCAGTGCTGAGGACTGCCTCTGTCCTCTCGCACTAGGGCAGGGATCCCCGGAGGCCAGCCCTATACCAGTCCCCCAACCTGCTCTAGTGGATGTGCGTGTGCCTCCACTGAACCCACCACCCCAAGCCCTTGGGACCTGTACCCCTGTCCCTCGACCAGCACTGGAGAGGAGGGGAACCGACATGCCCTAACCAGCCCCCCGTGGGTGACCACTGGGCCCTTCCCCTCTTGACCAGGCTTACACCTCCATGTGTCCTCAACAAGTCTTGCAGATGGCCCTTGTGACCTGTGGGTAACCCATTTGTGTCTGTAGATTACTCTGACAACCATTGGCTATGGTGACAAGACGCCACACACATGGCTGGGCAGGGTTCTGGCTGCTGGCTTCGCCTTACTGGGCATCTCCTTCTTTGCCCTGCCTGCCGTGAGTTCCCCTGTGCTGGGCTGGTGGGAGGCAGGGCGGTGGGGACCTACTCACTCCTGTCACCAACTTGCCTGAGTAGCTGGAGGCAACTCAAATGTGCAGGTTTGGAGACACCTTGGCAGCCTCTTGTTGCCCTTCACCTGCTTCCAACCATGCCCTCTCCCCCAGGGCATCCTAGGCTCCGGCTTTGCCCTGAAGGTCCAGGAGCAGCATCGGCAGAAGCACTTTGAGAAACGGAGGATGCCAGCGGCCAACCTCATCCAGGTACAAGGTGCCCGGGGAGTTCTGGGAGAGGGCGCCATGACTGAACGGGCATGTCAGCCATGCTTGCTGACCCGTGTGTCCCAGCACCACAACCGTGACTCCACCCTACAGCTCAGCAGGGGAGGTGACCTGAGGTCAGATGCCAAGTCACAGCCAGGGCTGCTAACTGTGATTGTCACAAACTTTGAAATGTCCCCCTGCACCGAACGCCTGGTTTTGGGCTAGCCAGAACTGCCCATTGCCCAACTCCGGCCCAGTGCTACATGGCCCTGGGCCCCTGGGAAAGACAGCCCCATTCTGCCAGCTGTGCAGCCATCAGAAAGCCTGCTCCGCTCCTACCTCATTCATTCATTCATTCATTCATTCATCCCACAAGCACTCATACAAAGGAAGAAGGATGGCCCAGAGCGGGACTTTAAAGGACCTCAGTGTTTAGTCGACAAAGTTGAGCTGGCCGCAGACACGGAGGAGAAACAGGATCCAGGAGCTTGCGGTCTCAATTTCCTCCCTGCGTGCTGGGGTGTTCTGACTGGGTGTGGGCCGAGGCCAGGACTCTGATTTTCTGTGCCCCTGTGATTCGGCCTTGGCCTCTCTCCAGTCAGGGGTGTGTGCAAAAGTCCCTGCAGGAAATGGCTCAGGGACCACTGGCACTGCCACCTCTGCCTGCCCCCCTGCCTGCTGCCTACTGACCCCAAACCCAAGCCTGATTCAGCCCTTCCTTATCGCTCCTCCCCAGGGTGGATCCTCCTCCCCATCCTGGCTATCTGCGGCCACCAGCCCAACCTTTTCATCTCAGCATCCCTTGGGACACAATGGCCACTGTCCCCTGGGAATTGGCCTTCCAAGGGGCATCGTAGGGGCAGGTGCTGGCACCGTCCATGCCGAGAGACAGCTGGTATTGTGGTGCCCAAAATTAATGAGACAGCTCTGGCAGCTGCTCCCCAGCCCATGCCAGGGGCCTAGGCAAGCAGGGAGTAAAAATATTCCTGTTTTAGGAGGGCACCTGGCCAGAGAGGTCTGTGGTGGCAACCCTGTGAGGACAAGAGGCACCCAAAGAAGCAGGGCGTCCAGGGCCCAGTCCTGTTTTGTCCTGACTAGCAGTTTCCACGTCTCCCTGCCCTCGCCGATAGCCCCACTCACGGTGCCTTCCCAGCTCTTCTCATTGCCTGCATGTCCAGTCCTTCTCGTTGTCCGACCTTCATCGCTCCTGCCGCAGAAAGAGCCCCGCAAGTGCGTGGGTGCTGAGGGGCTCATGGGTGATGCTCTTTCCTCCCCTGCTTGGGCCTTCGTATTCCCCGGGGCAGTGCCGGGCAGCGGGAAAGACGGCGTGGAGCTATCAGTAATAATAACTCCCACAGCTGCTATTCGTTCCCCAGGCATTTCCAGAACACCTGCGTGTGCCAGACACTGAGGACACAGCAGTCGCCGACACACAGCTTGATGTCTGGCGGGGAGAAAGATATGACTCAAACGCACAATGAATAGTTATTAGTCAAAGGTAGAAAGGGAGATCCGTGTTTAACAGGGGAACCTGCTGGCATTCGGTGCCTACTGTGTGCCGGGTACTGAGCCTGGCGTTTGCCCATCTGATCCCACGACACCCTGTTAGGTAGGGAGTAGTAAATCCATTGCCAGGTGGAGAAAAAGGTTCTGAAGCTTTGCTTTATTTGTTGACGCTAGTAAGGGGCAGAGCTGGGCTTGGAAACCCACATCTGCCTGATGTCAAACCCCTGCTTTTAACCCCTTCATTCTAAGAGCCCTGGCCTCTGGCTCTGGCAACCCTCAGCTGGCCCAGGGATGGGGTTCCCTCAGTGACAGAGGGCTGGTGGGGATGCTGATGGGCCTTCTGGTGCTCCATTTCCCTCACGCCCCCCATGTTCTCAGGCTGCCTGGCGCCTCTACTCCACCGATACGAGCCGGGCCTACCTGACGGCCACCTGGTACTACTACGACAGTATCCTCCCATCTTTCAGGTAGGCCTTGCTGGTGGTGGGAGTGGGTGGGGGGCTAGTAGTGATGTCCCTTGAGGACAAGTGACTGGGACTCAGCCCTGGTGAGGGGTGACAGATCCAAGGGAGCTCCACAGAACCAGGCTCTGCTCTAACGCAGAGCCTCTGCCTGCCCGGGGAAGGGTGGGCACTGGGCACGGGGCAATAGTGAAGCCCTGCCCGCCGGCCTGGCCCTGCTCCTGGAGTGCTGGAGCCCTGTGCTCACCCAGGTGATGCCATCCAGGGTGATGGCGCAGACAGCTCCTCTTCCCTCAGTCTCGAGACGGTATAAGGGTATCCCCATTATTTAGCCTGGCTTATTGCAGCTGGAGGGAGATAGCGTGGAATGGGCAGGGGCCATGGCAGCCCTTGGGCAAGGCCCACCCCAGTCCCCATGCAGTTACATACACTTACTTTCACTGTGCCAGGCAGCAGCCCTAGCTGGGCTGCGGCTGCACGGGGGCGGCTCTGTGCAGGAGAGTATTAATAGCATCGCCAAGGTGCGTGCAGCCAGGTGCCGGCTCAGGCCCTCAGGCAAAAATGAAGACCATGGAGCCTGCTCAGTCCTGCGGGCAGCCATGGAGCCTGCTCAGTCCCGCAGGCAGGCAGGTACCGGGTGCGCGGCCGGGCCAGCTGCTGTGCTCAGCGCTTCTGCGGGGCCTTTTTTTGCCTCATTAGTTCTCCAAGAGCAGCTGTTGCGTGATCCCACTCGCCCCTGCACCTGGCTCCTCCCCTCCCCCTGCCTCCTAGCCCCGGGGGCTTCCCAGAGGAGGACCAGGAGAGAAGGGGCTGGGAAAGGGAGCCCCGAGCATCTCACTGGTTCCCCCCATCTGTCCACCTGGCAGAGGCAAGCTCTCCCTCAGACAGGGCTGGGGTGAGACAAGAACACGCTCCTTCTGCAGGAGCAGCTCTAACGAAACCCTCAAGCCAGGCCCTGGGGAGCGGGGCAGGGGCTGGTTTGTTGGAAATACGGTGTGTTTGAGGGGTTGGGGTGGTCTGGGTGCTCTGCTAAGCAGTTCAGGTTCAGTCTGGACATTCTGGGTCCCCCAGGCCTCCTGGTCCTCAGTTTCCTCATACAGTAGGCAGGCAGGGTCAGGGAACAGGGAATGGCCTGGAGAGCTAGGGAGAAGCTGCAGTCCCACATCTACTCTCCAAGTACCCAATGGTAGGAGCGAATGCCGCAAGGGAAGGAGGCTAGGTCAGACAACCCCCTTGGCCTCAGTGTCCCTCGAGTCCAGAATCAGATCTGGAGGGAAACAGTTTCAGGGCTGATGCGAGCCTCTGGCCAGGACTGCTCCATGGCCAGACCCTTAGCTCCAGGAGCAGAGAGTAGCTGGATTCGAGCTCCCACTGCCACCTGTGTGGGTGCACTGGCGTTGTGCCCAGCCTGCACTACTGTTCCCCACACCCCAGGACTCCCCCAGGAACCAGCGTAGGAAGGGAGGGAGGAGGGCCAGTCTCCCCGCCTGTCCCCTGCTGCCTGTTTTGATCCCTAGAGAGTCAGGACCTGCAGGGTTGGAGCTCAGGAGCTCAGTGCCCACTGGACGAGGGGTGGTGCCAGGGCCCTGCCTGCCGCTGACGGCGCCCTCTCCTGCAGAGAGCTGGCCCTCTTGTTTGAGCACGTGCAGCGGGCCCGCAATGGGGGCCTACGGCCCCTGGAGGTGCGGCGGGCGCCAGTACCCGACGGAGCGCCCTCCCGTTACCCGCCCGTTGCCACCTGCCACCGGCCGGGCAGCACCTCCTTCTGCCCTGGGGAAAGGTAGGGGCCCCCTGGGCCACCACCTCCTCTTGCTTCTCCCCTTCTTCCATTCTTTGTCTCATCCTCTCTCAGACCTGCTTCCAGCCACTACCGGGTGTCTGGGCGTGTTCTGGGGACGCCCGGACCTTGTCATGAGGCCAGACAGGTACACACTGAGAGCCTCTGTGGAGAGGCCAGGTCGGACTCACCTTTCTGTCACCCGGGGCTCCAAGGGTCTGAGTGGGAGCGATGTCCATGCCATCCTTTCCGATCACCTCCTCCGTTCATGCCATTGTCCTCTTTCTTTCTCTGTTTCCACGTCCCCCTCACTCTTCCATCCCTGCACCCCCATCCCTCCTGGGAAGCTGGAGAGAGGAGGAGGCCGCTGGCCACAGGTGCTTACGGCTCAGGTAATCGTGGGCACCATTCTGGGGTGTGAGGGCAGGGAACCCCTCCCTGGGCATATTGCACTAGAAGGGCCTTGACCCTGGACTTGCCTCCCGGGAGTGAGATGTCGCTGGAAAGAGAGTTCTGTGACTAAGCCCGCCATAGGGCCTCCGTAAACACGTCCAGGGACCGACGTGCTGGTGGGTGCAGCCTTCATTTGCAGCTTTGCTCACCCCAGGAGGGTCCTGGTGCCCCCTTTCTTCCTTACTGAGGTGCACTTGGCCACCTCTAACAAGCCCTTTCTCCTTGGCCTGTTCAGCCTGGATCTTTGCACCCTACAAGAGCAAAGGAAGAACAATGCCTACCCCAACACAAATCTCTCCAGAGAGCGCAGGCATGTTTGGATACAGGAAGCCCAGCCACTCACCCAGCCTGAGAGAGGCGACGCTTGTAGAGCTGCTTTGAGGACCAGGGTTCAACCCCCCTCTTCCTTCCCCTGCCCTTTACCCATTTCTTTATTTTGTCTCATCTTCACATGTCATCCCTGAACTAGCCAGGTGGCCATCTGGGCACTGAGCCTCGGTGTGACTCTGAGCCCCAGGCCCAGACTCGGGAGGGAGCAGAGGTGAACCCTTCAGGCATCAGAGGGAGGAGGTGCAGTGGAAGTCTGCCCCTGCCACCTGACGCTGTGGGTCCTTAAGAAAACCATCAAGTCACTCTGGGTTCTAGCAGAAAATCCAAGGTGTTTAGGCTAGTTTGGGGCTCTGGGTTCTTTGAATTTCTGAGCTGAAAAGGCCTGGAGAACGGTGGTGGCGGGGGAGTCTGGAACAGAGGGTGCGGGGAGCATCTCTCCCCTGTTCTCAGAGGGGGCACTTCTGGACCAGGGACTGGACGGGAAGTGGGTGGAGAGTGAAAGTCCCTCTAGGTCTGGGACTGGAGGTGGGAAGCATGACCGCAGGCTAGGCTGGGAGCCCCCTTCAGGAGAGGTCCATGGTGCAGGCTAAGCCCTGCTTGGCTTCTCCCTCACTGCCCAAAGGCCCTTACTCTTGTCCCATTCCCACACACCATGCTTCATAGGCAGAAGCTCTGGTAGTCCAGCAGCCCTGTCCAGGACTGCCCTGGGCTCTCGGTGGCTTCCAGTCCTCGGGTAAATAGGAGGGCACTGAGAGTGGGGCCAGCCCTGTACCAGTCCCACAGCTTCTCTGGGTCCTGAGCTCCACGGGGCTCAGGGACAGATTGCAGCGAAGGGCCGGCCATCACCAACTCCCAACCGTGTGTCTGACTGCCCTGGAGTGTCTGTGTGAGTCTGTGTGTCTGGGACTCATGGTGCTGGTGGTGGAGTGACTGTTCTCCCAGGGCTGCCAGGGAGCTGAGCTGTGAATTACAGGACAGTCACCAGGCTCAGGCCAAATGGCCACCTCCTTAGTCTTGGCTGTCTGGACCCTGTGAGGCCAGCGAGGATGCCCCCCCAATACATGTAACAGCTGGTTCGCCACAGCCGTAGTGGTGCTCGGAGATGGACCCAGGCTGAGCCTGTTCCTCAGAAAATGGGGCTGGAGGAGCAGGTTTCCTGGGGTGCCGTTGCCAGGGCCAGCGCTCCCCACTTTGGAGCTGCGTAGTGAGCTCCTGTGGCCCGGCCCCTGGAACAGGCTGTCTGGAGAGGAGGCATAGAACACCAGGGGGGACTCACATAGCTCCCAGGGGGACATTATGTGAACTGGAGAGCCTCTGCGTCCTGGGGATGCGCTGGAGGATGATCTGCGTGGGGTCCTTCTTTCCATCAGGCACAAGGGACCAGCCTCATCCTGGCCACTCCCCATGCTCTGCTCCCTGTCCCTCCCTCACTAACCTCTGTTCGTGTCTTGTTCTCAACTTTCCAGCCAGATGTTTAGTAATAAACGGAGTTTCTTTCGGATCCACGCCAGCTGGAGACCGAGGTACCCCCTCGCCTGCCTCCTGTCCCCACTCCTCCTTGCTCCACCCAGTTTGGGGGCTGGAGAGGAGGACAGGATGGGCCAAGGACAAGGTGCATGTGCCTGCCGCCTGCCGTCTGCCTCGGGGCCCCAATGAGCCCTTCGCCTTTCTGGGGCTGCCTCTGCCAGGTCTGGCGCACGGGTGCAGCGTGCCAGGAGGGACACTTACAGGAACCTTGGGGCTGTGTGCTGGCTCTGCCGCTGACCCCTTCTTTAGACCTCAGTTTCCCACCTGTGGAATGGGCAGATTGAACTAGAGGCTCTCTGAGAGTCCTTCCTACTCTGACTTTTGCCAGCCTTGGGTTTAGCGTCCTGTCTCCCACTGCCCACCTAAGAACCCAGAAGATGCCTGAAGGAGCAGTGCTGGGCAGCTCCTCTGCCACCTCCGAGCCCCAGCCCTTTTAGCTGTATCACTGCTGCATTCCTTGGTACCTGTCCTGTGCCAGCCCTGCCCTGTGCTCTAGGGACGTGGTGATGAATAAATCATGGCCCCTGGAGAGCTGCGAAGAGTAATTGCAGTTCAGTGTGGTGAGTGCAGCAGAGGGAGGAGACAGAGGCCATGGAGCCTGGTTCAGGCACTTAACCCCGAGCAGGCCCTGAAAGAAGGGGGCGATGGGTAGGGTGTGCTCGGCTGAGGGAACACAGAGCAGACCCAGACCAAGCAAGGAGCTGGGTGAAAGTCCAGATGAGAAAAAAGCCCAGTTTGGCAGGACCTGAGGGTGGGATGTCCGAGCTGAGGTGGGGTCTGAGCTGGGCCATGACCAACACAAAAGCCTGGTGTGAGCTGTTGGCCTTGCAGCGATTGGCAGCCTGGGCTCATGGAGCCCTGCCTTTCCCAGAGGTGCCTCTGGAGCCTGGTGGGCTAGGAGACTGCAGGTAGGAGATGAGTGGCAGGCTCCTGGCCGCCTGTGCCTGCTGCTTTCTTGAAAACCTGGGTTTGAGAGCGCCATCCAGCCACCACTCACTCCCTGTGTGTCCTTGGACAAGTCACGCAACCCCTCTCGGCCTCGCTTTGCTTTGTTGCAAAACTCAGTAGGATCTGCTTCCACTGATACTATGCCTGGCTCCTATGCTGGCCCTATTTGTGTTGGGCAGTTAAAAATCTTACTTAAAAAAAACAAAAAACCAAAAAAACAAAAACCAGAGTTTGGAAACCATGGCTGTAGGAAAGGGAACTTACTGAAGATGGCACTGAGGAGTTTCTGGGCCAGACCTGCCCTTTTAAGATGACTGCTGTGCTGGGCATGATGGACGGGAAGGCCAAGGCCAGGCAGAGAGGCCAGTGATGAGACTGTATCCAAGTGCCTGAAGGGGGGGTTGTCAGCAGCATCGCAGGGGCTCAGCCGCCTCTGCTCCACCATGACTGCCTCTGGGGGTCAGGCAACAAGTCCCCACAAAATTCCTTGTGGAACCCCACAAATTTCCTTGTGGAAGTGAGTACCGGCTGCCACCGTAAGCATTGCGGGTACTTAGCAGCATCCTTGGGCTCTACCTGCTAGGGGCCAGGCGCACTCCACCTCCCACAGTGTGACACCCAGAATTCTCAGACATTGCCACATATCCTCACGCACATGTGCAGAATCACTCCCGGTTGTGTCCCTGCCCAAGTCCCTATCCTGATTGCTTATTCCTGAAAATGAACAGTCTTTGAAGTCAGAGAACAGCAGGGTCCAGACCTCTCCACCACGGGAGCGCTGTGACCTTGGGCAAGTCATTTCGCTTCTTGCCACATTTATGAGACAGGGGTGACAACTGTGGAGCACACCCCCGAAGTGGCTGAGAGCGCCAGGGGAGCCTGGGTGCGCACTGCATTCCAGGTTTTTTTTTCCATTTTCCTTGAGCTTTTGGGCTCCAGACAGTCTGCAGTGAGCCATCTTCTGGGCCCTGCCCACAGAGCTGGCATCCTGGGTCACTCCGGGGAAATCAGTGTACAAGAGGAGCCCAGGGCTTCTGGCTGGCTGGAAACTCACAGAGCCCCACAAGCTAGGCTGGAAGGTCCCTCCACCAAGGCAGAATCAGAGCTGGAAAGGGACTTTCAAAGCCTCTAGTGCAACCCTCCACTCTCTTCCCCCAAAGTCCTGCTGAGCATAAGCTCACCCACTGCTTGCACACTCCTCATGACAGGAAGGTCACCCTTTTCCCCTAGGGTGCCACTGGAGCCTGGGTGCAGTGATCTGGCGTTCCAGGCCCTTGGCTGAAGTGTTAGAGCCACCTCCACCTCCTCCCTTCCTCCCCCTTGGAGGAGTGGGGGCCAGGGAGGGGTTGCACGGACTGGGCGGGTAGGGGTGCTTGCCAGCATGAGGCGAGCCCGCAGGAATGGCTCTGCAGAGGAAAGTTTGGGAAACCAACCTCAAACTTTGGTTGGAATCTTTGGGATACGTCAAGGGGATCTTGGGCCCGTGAAAAGCATGCTGGATTGCGGGAACTGTCCCTGACCGTCCTTTCTGATACCCTCGGGGCCCCAGTCCTTGACCTAGAACCTCTCCCCTCTGGGCAGAGGCCCCCACACCTAAGGATGGCCCCACATCCTGGCCGCCTTCCCGAAGGTGCCCCTGGTTTCAAGATCTCCCGCACCTTGGCACCTTGGCTCTGTACCCTCTGCCCCATGTCCTGGGCATGGGGGGTCCTGCTCCCACTGAAACCAGAACCTCTCCTCTGCTCACCTCTGGATCTGAAAGGCCCGGAGAGTAGATGACACAACCTCCTTCCCGACCCCTGTCCCACCTCGGGCCTCCTCTGAGACTGGCCGATGCTCTCCTAAGCCGGGCTCCAGGCATCTGGGTGGGGAGACCCCTGAATCTGCAGGTGTCCTCCAGGGGCAAACCCCAGCAGGAGAGGCAGCAGTGGCGTTCCAGGGCATGGGGTAGAGGCTGCTTGCATATATCCTACACACAGCTCTTAGAACCCTTGAACCTCTTGGACCCAGAGTGACTCTACCAGGTACTGGTTAACCAGGGCCTACTTTGAGGAAACTGAGGCATCCCCCAGTCTGTCTTCCTCTAAGGTTTAGGGGCTATGGTAGGGATTGGGTGTGGGAGGGGACGTCTGAGTGCGCATACAGACACAGACATGTGTGTTCACATGTACATAGACACGTGCAGATGCTATTAAACTGGGAGCCTGTGGGTAGTAGTGTGGGGGTGTCGACCTTCAAGGGGGATCCAAGACCACACAGACAGGATGTTAGTCCAGGCGGGCAGAGCTGAGGGAGGTGGAGCACAGAAGGACAGGTCATCAACATGGACCCTCCTGGGAGGCTAGGCACCAGGCATGGCCTGGGCACACGTGTGGGCCCAGCAGCTAGACATGCAGGCCCGAGTCCTCAGCAGGCTGCCACACCGCACACCTCTGGGGTGGTGCTGCATGGAGGTCCGTGTCCGGGGGACCTCACTGGCAGCGCACTGCCTGCACAGCTACCCCGGGTCCTACAGGGCTGAGCTAGTGTGGGGTCGGGTCATCCCAGCAGGAGGGAAATACAGATGGACATGTGTACATGGACTGGAACCTGCACACCCACACTGTCACACGCACACACGGACTCCACACAGCCTGCCCCTGGGCACGGCGTGTGCTCAGCCGGGTGAGCATCTCAGTCCCTCACCAGCCTGTCTGGGCTCAACAGGGTCGTCACCTCCACCCTCCACTCCCCTGCCTAGGCCAGGCCCGGATCTTGTGTCCTTCTGTCTGTCTCTCTGACTCCCTTCTTGGGTTCCTCTCACTCCTTCCACTCTGACATCTGTCTCCTGTGCACCCTTATCTGTCTGGGCAATGGGGTGGGAGGGGGGAGGGGATTTGCTCCCACTGACCCTGAATCAGTTTCCTGTGGGAGTCAGGGCCTCCCTCATCACATCCTGTCCCATGACAGGAAGTCCTCACTGAGTGGGGAATCAAAGCCCGGGAGCCACCCGAAGTCCCCAGTCAGCCTTGTCCCTACTCATCCATGACCCTGCTCCAGCTAACCTGGCTCTCTCCCTGCCCTGCCTTGCCCGCCAGCAGCCGGATGGGCATCAAGGACCGGATCCGCATGGGCAGCTCCCAGCGGCGGACAGGTCCTTCCAAGCAGCACCTGGCACCTCCGCCAATGCCCACCTCGCCAAGCAGCGAGCAGGTGGGGGAGGCCACGAGCCCCACCAAGGTGCAGAAGAGCTGGAGCTTCAATGACCGCACTCGCTTCCGGGCCTCTCTGAGACTCAAACCCCGAACCTCTGCTGAGGGTGAGTCTGGAGGTCTGGGGTGGACGGCATGCTGAGGACGGCAGGGGTGGGGACAGTCTGCCTGGCTCTAGTCCTGGCTCCGAGCACGGGTCTGTTCCATAAACCAGGCAGCACGGTACTTGCTCTTCTGCAAAATGGGCATCAGATGGTTTGAGAATCAGATGCTGATGTGGAGGGCGGCTTTGGGGACTGGCTAAGAACACAGGCGTTAGGGCCAGGCGGTCCAGCCTTGGGTAAGTGACCTCACTCTCCTTGTCTGTAAAGTGGAGACAATGGTAGTATCTATTTCTTAGGATTATTGTGGAGATTCAATGAGATAACCCATGGAAGGGGAATAGAAGAGTTTCCGGAAGATAGTAACTGCTCAACGAAGCTAGCTGATGACAGATGTGCTTTGGGAGGAGTTTGCTGCGGCCTGGCTGGCTGGCCAGTCCCACAGAGGGTTAGCTATCCACTTCTCCCAGTGACCTGAGAAGCGGGTCTGTTTCACCCCAGTTATAGACTTGGACACTGAAGTACGAGGCTGTGGACCTGGTGGCGGTTGCTATTTATTTATTCATTCACTTATTTACACTTAAAACCTTTTTGCTATAGGGTGCATGCACTTGCTGGAGAGAGAGAGGGAGAGAAAGAAAGTGAGAAAGCACTTCCTCGGAAGTGCTTTCCTGCAGCCACTTCCCGGGAAGTGCTTTCCTGCAGCCACGCTGCAGTCTCTTTTCTTCCGTTTTCTTGCATTTTCTTGGGGTTTGGGGCACACATGCACACACATCTGGCATGTTTTTCAGACTACCAGTTTCAGGATTCAAGCTGCCTGGTTGGCCACTGCCTAACCTGGGATTGCTTTTTATCTGTGAGATGGGTCACTTTTCTTTTCGTTTTGTTTTGTTTTGTTTTTCCTGTAGGGTCCTTGCATTCACCACAGAGAGAGAGAGGGAAAGTGAGAAATCACATCCCCCCAAGGAGGATGACCATGCTGCAATCCCTTCTCCAGTCTCCTCTTGGGATTTTGGGTGCACACACGTACCCGGTGTGATTCTCACGCTGCCCAGTCTAGGACTCGAACCGCACAGTTGACCATGTGGGATCCAGTATCTTAACCTCCACACCATTTGCTGGCCCAAGAGGGATTACTTTTTTGAGTTCTGGCTCTGCTAGTGACTTGCACTGTAACTTAGGCAAGATAGTGCCCACTCTGAGCCTTGGCGGCCTCTTCTGGAAAACCCTGTCCCATCCCAGGGAGTCTCTGTGTGGTAGGGAATCGAGTGCCCTGGAAAACTCCTCCCAGCTTTGACATTCTGCAGGCCCCTGGGTGGGAAAACGTGGTGACGAGTGACAAGGATGGAGGTGGGGACAGGAAGCCCTTTGGCCGTGGAGGGAGGGGACCCAGCCATGCTGCCTCCGTTTGTGCTGTGTCAGCCCTCAAGATGCTGCTGGGAAGTTACAGGACCTGACAACCCAGTCTTTCTGGGCGCTGACCCATAGATGCCTGGGCATGGCCGGTAGCTGGGACCTTCCCTGTCCTAGAAACTGCTCTGCCTCCTGCCACCTCCTGCCCTTGGCTCCTGAGGGAAAGAAACGTGTTCCTCCTTCATTGTCAAGGCAGGAGACAGGTTGCAGAGCAGGGGCTTTTCAACTTTTCTGATGGAGACCTGCCGTGAGAATGCAGTTTACACAGCAAGAGCATCCCCTCTCTGCAGCATGGGTACCAGCTGTGGACAGGCGGTTTCCCCCAGCCAAGGAAGAATGCTGATTTCAAGGCCTTCCCTGGTGGCAGAGCTGGGAAGCCAGCCCCTTGGGTTTCCTTCCTCCCAGCTGAAGGAAGGAAGGAAGGAAGACTGGGTGTGTGATTCCCTGTGGAGGCGTCAAACCCCTTTGCTCTGGGCTCATGGTCCTATGTGGTGAGTCCAGGGCCTTCTTCCAATGCTGTGTGCAATGTTTGTTCCCAGCCAGGCCTGATGTGCCCCAGAGCAGCTCCCCCTCACCTGGCCATGGGCAGATAAGCCTGAAGCCAACTGGGTTTTCCTCCAAGATAGTGCAGCTAGGGCAGTGGCAGAGAGGCAGGAGCCTGGGTGGCTCTGTGCTCCCGGGAAGGTTCTGTACCCTTTGCGAGCCTGTATACCTTTTGGCACTTCTAGTGGAGGTTTGGCATGTGGCAGTGGGGGCGGGAGTGGCCTCTTCTGCTACCACCACTTGGTCCTCCCTGTCTTTTCAGAGGGCCCCTCTGAGGAGGTGGCAGAGGAGAAGAGCTACCAGTGTGAGCTCACGGTGGAGGACGTCATGCCTGCTGTGAAGACGGTCATCCGCTCTGTCAGGTGAGACCGAGGCCCGAGGTGAGCACTGTTCCATCTGCCACCCGCAGCTGCTCCCCACTGGGGCCTGCCCTCATGGCCCGGCCTGGCCTAGCTCCCAGGGTGCCAGCTGGTGCCCATCTGGAGCGCAGAGGTGGGCAGGTGGCATATGGCTCCCAGGAGGATTTGCTCCTGCTCGCTGCATCTGAGGGACTGGCTCTGGTGGTGCGGTGGGCATGGCTGCCCACCAGGGCCCCTCTCCTGACATGCGTGGTGTCCTCCACCTCGTGGTGTCTCTCCCTTCTCTGTCTCTTGCCTTGTGTCAGGCTCTCTGCTCTGTTGCTCTTCCTGCCTAGCTGGGCACCATCATCTGCCTGTCTCTCTCAGTGTCTGTCTTACATGCTTTCTCCTTGCACCTCTGCGTCTCCTCTCACCCCCTGTCCTCCTCTGCGTCTCCTCTCACCCCCCGTCCACCTCTGCGTCTCCTCTCACCCCCGTCCACCTCTGCGTCTCCTCTCACCCCCCCCCCCCCCCTCCGCCTCCCCCCACCCCCCCCCCCCC
>NW_006203607.1:1629651-1633558 GCF_000334495.1 Tupaia belangeri chinensis | reverse complement strand
CGTCTCCTCTCACCCTCCGTCCATCTCTGCGTCTCGAACTCTCATTCCTTGGATGTCTTCAGTCTGTGTCTCCCCAGGACTTCCTCTAGAGCAGTGCTTTTCAAACCACAGGCCAGGACCGTTTGAAGTCAACTTTGTGAAATCAGCTCAGTGGGCCTTGGTCAGTATTAAGAAAAATGAGAGTAGGGACCAGCAGATGGTGTAAAGTTTACTTTGCTGGACTCCCACATAGTCCACTGCAGTTTGAGTCCTGGACCCAGTGGCTTAAAACTCACATCAGGCACATGTGTGTGCATGTCCAAAATCCCGAGAGGAGAATGGAGAAGAGATTGCAGTGTAGCCATCCACCCCTCCCCGGGGTTGATTTCACTCTCTCTTTCTCTGTCTCTCTGGCGAGTGCACACACCCTATAGCAAAAATCTCTAAAAAAAAAAAAAAAAAAAAGGAAAGAAAGATGAGAATAGAATAGAAAATATCAGAGTGCCTCTGTCATATTAAGAGTAAATAATGTTGGAACCAGCAGTTAGCGTAATGGCTATGTCACTGAACTCCCACGTAGTCGACCGTGGTTTGAGTCCCAGACCCAGTGGGTTAAACTAATGCCAGGCATGTGTGCGTGCGTGCCCAAATCCGGAGAATGGAGGAGAAGGGATTGCGGCGTGGCCATCCCCCGGGAGGTGATTTCTCACTTTCTCTCTGTTTCTGTCTTTCTGGCGAGCACCCTATAGCAAAAACCTCTCCAAAAAAAAAAACAAAACAAAACAAAAAAAAAACCACTTTTAAAAAAAGAGTAAATAATGTTTATGAACCATATCTCCATTATCTCTGCATGTGTGTGTGCACGGGTGTGTGCGTGTGTGCATATGTGTGCTGGCTTGCAATGTAATGTGTTTTGGTTTTTTTTTTTTGAGAGTTTTTTTTTTTTGCTATAGGGCACGTGCGCTCGTCAGAAAGACAGAGAGAGACAGAGAGACAGAAAGCGAAAAATCACTCCCCAGGGGGGATGGCCATGCCACAATCCCTTCTCCTCCATTCTCCTCTCGGGATCTTGGAGCTGGCGCCAAGCTCCTTGGTGTGGAGCTCCACACAGTCTCCATCTCCAGCCTCCAGCTGGAGCTCCAGAGACCTCCTCAGGCCCAGGCCTTCCAGACTCACCTCCTCTCTTCCCTGGCTGGTTTGCCACTCCACAGACTCTTCTCTGTGTTCCTTGTAAGGCTCCATCCTCTGCCCAGATTCTGAGGCCCCTCATCACCTCCTCCCCTTCACACAGCCTGTCTCTTCTCCTCAGGGACCAGCGCCTGGAGCTCAATGCCTGAGCCACGCCTGACCCAGGGAAGCTCTCCTTGGTCATCCCCTCGAACCCTCACACCCACCACAGCACCCCCTCGTAGCTCATGCCTGTCCCCCCAAGCTGGTCTCCTGCCCTGCCCCTGGCTGTGCTCCTCCAGGGCATTCTCCACATAGGCTGGCAGCGCAGTGATGCCAAAGCTAAATAAATGACATGCCTCGCCTCCTGCCACCCCCAACGGCCCAGTGCCAATCTCTACTGGGGGCTCAGAACTCTCAGAGTGCTCCCCCAGCCCATCTCTCAAGGCTAACTCCTCCCTGTCTTCCCATTCTGCCCTCCTGTGCAGAGGATTAAACCCCTCCCATCCTGCTCCCTCACTCAGCACTGAACCTCACTCACGTGCTCCATGCCTGTTTCCAGAAAGCTCCCTTCCTCCACCTCCCTTCCTCCACCTCCCTTCCTCTACCTCCCCTTGCCCTGGGATGGGAAGACAGCCCTCTCAGCCTTGTCCCCTGACCTGTCCAGTTGAGTCTCCCCCTTCTCAGGGTCATTCTTTGAACATGGCCCTTGGCATGCCATAATTCTGTCTTGTTTTCCACTCCAGACCAGGGCTCCCTGAGGCCAGGGATTGGATCTGACTCCCCCTGGGTACCCAGGCTCAGCCCAGTGTTTGTGGAGCAAATGCAAATACTTCTTCCCTTAAGTTGTCACATCAACAGTCAGTCACAGATCCCTGCCCTCCAGGCTACTGCCTCATGGGAAACCAGGCTCTGTCCCTGCCCTCCATGCGAATGTCACTGCGGATGCAGGCATATTAAAAATACCAAATGAGGGGGGCCAGCAGATGGTATTATGGTTATGTTGCCGGACTCCCACATAGTCTACCACAGTTCGAGTCCCAGACCTGGCAGCTTAAAACACACCTGGTGCATGTGTGTGTGTGCCCAAGGTCCCAAGACGAGAATGGAGGAGAAAGGATTGTGGTGTGGCCATCCCCCCAGGGAATGATTTCTCACTTCTGTCTCTGTCTCTCTGGCAAGTGCACACGTCCTATAGCAAAAATCTCTCAAAACAAAACAAAACAAAAGCCAGTAGGTGGCATAATGGTTAAGGTGCCAGACTTCCACATGGCTGATCGTAGTTTGAGCCCCAGGCCTAGCAGCTTGAAAATCACACTGAGCATGTGTACATGTGTGCCCAAAATCCCAGGAGGAGAATGGAGGAGAAAGGATTAAGGTGTGGCCATACCTCCTGGAGGGTGATTTCTCACTTTCTCTCTCACTGTCTGTCTCTGTCTCTCTTCATCAAGCGCACACACCCTATGATCACACACACACACACACACACACAAAATAAACAGTGGGGGTGGCGCACTGGGGGAGGAGGGGTGCTTGCGTCCAGAGGCTGGGAGATCCAGCAGAGGGTGACAGTGTGGACTGGGTAGGGACGAGGGCCGGCAAAGGAATGGAGAGGGGCTAGAGAAGAACCCTCCTTCTAGGACCCCCTCTCCCTGACAGGATCCTGAAGTTCCTGGTGGCCAAAAGGAAGTTCAAGGAGACGCTGCGGCCATACGACGTGAAAGACGTCATCGAACAGTACTCAGCGGGGCACTTGGACATGCTGGGCCGGATCAAGAGCTTGCAGGCTCGGTGGGTGCGCCGGGCCCTGGCAGGGACCCGGGCAGGGAGCCTGGAGTGCTGCCTAGGGGGTGCTGCCGAAGCAGGGGTTTCTGCCTGAGCCCTGGCCCTGGCTTGCAGCTCGCTCTAGAAACCAGATCCCACACCTGTCTTGAGACTGAAGAACAGGTCTCCCACCTGCGGCCTGTTGACTTGCACGTCTGCACACTTTCTTTAGAATGAGCTTTTCTGGTTCTAAAATAACCACTGGTCTCCCATCTACCAAGGGGATAGGGAGCTCGTCCTTAGCACTGCCACCTCTTGTGCCTGGCATCCTCCACCTCTCCTTTCCAGGCCTAGTGCCAGGGAAGAACGCTCACACCAAGACCCAAATCACCAATCACCTGCAACTGCCCATCCCCTCCCTGGCCTGCACTCTCACTGCCCATTCATTCCCTCGCTCAAAAATAATCCCTGGGCATTTAGTACTAGCCCAAGGGTGGGGATGTGGTGGGAAGTGGGGATGTGGGGGAAGCAAGAAAACCTGCACGAAGCGTGCATCCTAGTGGAAGAACAGATAGTAAGTGACACCATAATACGTCACGTGATGATAAATGCCAAGGATCCCAATAAGGGCTAGGGGGGTTAAACAGGTGAGAAGTGACATTTGAGAAAAAATTCAAAGAGGTGAGACAGCCACACCTGTGGCTCTTTAGCTGAAGCCTTTCCAGAGGGAACAAGTGCCGAAGTCTTGGGATGCGCAAGTGGCTGGAGTTTGATTTGGGGACAGCAGGGAAGCCCTGTGTGCCTGGGCTGGAGTGAGAAAGGCAGCAGGTGAGGTTAGAGGGATGACCGTGTGTGGACCCTAGAAAGCAAAGACTTTGGCGTTCTTCCGGGAGATGTGAGCATAGGAGGGCTTTGGGCAAAGGCCTGATAAGACCGGAGTTATTTATTTATTTTTTTTAAACTTTTTTTTTTTTTTTTTTTTGGAGAGATTTTCACT
>NW_006203607.1:1615520-1629298 GCF_000334495.1 Tupaia belangeri chinensis | reverse complement strand
GTAGGGCGCGTGAGCTCGCCAGACAGAGAGAGACATAGAGACAGAAAGCGAGAAATCACCCCCCAGGGGGGATGGTCACGCCGCAATCCCTTCTCCTCCATTCTCTTCTCGGGATCTTGGGCGCGCACGCACACGCGCCCGGCGTGAGTTTTAAGCCACCGGGTCCGGGACACGAACCGCGGTCGACTACGTGGGAGTCCAGCGACATAGCCGTTACGCTAACTGCTGGTTCCCAGACCTGAGTTATTTTTAAAAAGGATGCCCTGGGTGCTGTGTTGAGAGTGGACTATCGGGAGGAGGATGAAAACAGGTAGACCAGTGAGGCGTCTCCTTCAGACGTCCAGGCAGGAGATGATGATGTGGACCAGGGGTGCAGTTGTAGAGGTGGGAGAAGTGATCAGATGCCAGATATATCTTGAAGGTAAAGTTTTTCTGATGAGGTGTAAGAGAAAGAAGCGGGTCCAGGATGATAGTTTTTGGCTTAAGGAAGAAGAAAACTTGAGTTGCCATTGATAGACATGGAGAAGTCACGAGTGGAGCAAGTTTGGATCCTGAGAGTTGGGACACGCTAGACATCCACGTGGAGAGTCATCCGGCCGTTGGATGTGGGAGTGCGAGGTTCAGAGGAGAGGTGCAGGATGGAATGAAAGACTTGGTGTCCACAGTGCACAGAGGAATTGAAGATCATGGGACTGAAAGGCATTGCCCAGCAAGCAGGAGAAAGGGGGGAGTGAGCTATCGGTCCTGTAGCGGTTAAAAGTAGTGGAGACAGAGGAGGAACCAGCAGAAGAGACCGAGAAGGAGCTGTCAGGGGAGCGGGACACCTGGGAGAAGGTGGTGGTGTGGAATCCAAATGAAAACGTCCTGTTTGCAGGAAAAGGGCAAACTGACGTGTCTTGTGCTCCTGATAGGTCAAATAAAATGGGGACAGAGTTGCTCATCAGACCTAGCAATACAGAATCCACTTGGGAACGTGTCGACAGAGGTTTGGTGAAATGGTAGGGCTGAAAGCCTCACGGGGTAGGTTGAAGAGAGAAAGGAGAAGAACTGGAGGTAGAGCTAACACTTTCAAGAATCTTTTTGTAAAGGAGAGCAGAAAATAAGGTGGGATCTGCTCTAGGCTTGTCCCCCATGTAACTCATTCCTGCGTGTGTCCCTCACCCCCTCTCCTAGTCCACGGTTTCCCTCTTCTGCATCAGGCTGTTGATTTACCTAAGTGCTTGTGTATGGTGCCTTTGCCCGACCAGTTGGAGAACCCCACACAGGGGCCAGTTCCTCCACCCAACTCATCTTCTCTTGGGCAGGGCAGTGGCCCCTTCCTTGAGATTGCCCTTCCCACCGGCACAGGCAGTGTTTTCCCTGTGAGCAGGTAACCTGGAGTTCTCGTAGAAGGGAGGGGCGGCGCGCTTGGCTCTTCGACAGCTCCTTTTCCGCACAGGGTGGACCAGATTGTGGGTCGGGGGCCTGGGGACCGGAAGGCCCGGGAGAAGGGCGACAAGGGGCCCTCCGACACGGAGGCAGTGGATGAAATCAGCATGATGGGACGTGTGGTCAAGGTGGAGAAGCAGGTGAGTGCAGGATGTTTAGTTGGGGCGGCAGAGCTGGTCATCAGCCGAGAAGCTCCGTGGGACGATGGACAAGGGAAGGATGCGCTTTTCAGAGCCGCAGCCCAGAGCACCGGCTCAAGCCCTAGCTGGGACCACGTGTCCCTGCCTACCTAGCCCCGCCCCGCGAATAAGCCCCGCCTCCCATGAGGCCCTCCCACTCTCGCTAAAGCACCCTGGTAGGAAGGTCCGCCTTCTCCTGATAAGCCCCGCCCCCTAGGTGGAGGTAATTTCAGATAAACCCATCTAAATTAAATCCCAACTCCACCTTACCTCTCAGTTGTCTCCCGGGGCCCCCCCCAGCCAGTAGCGACTAAATTCCAACCCCGGTCCCCCGGAATATGCCCAGTTTCTCAGCTTCGTCCCGCCCACCAGCCAAGCGCCACCTCTCTTGTAGCGACTCGCGTCTCCCAGATAAGCACCGCCCCGTCTCCGCCTACTAGCCCTGCCCCGCCCATGCCGCTCAAGCCCCGCCTTCAAAGCGCGCCCCGCCTCCAGGTGCAGTCCATCGAACACAAGCTGGACCTGCTATTGGGCTTCTATTCGCGCTGCCTGCGCTCGGGCACCTCGGCCAGCCTGGGCACCGTGCAAGTGCCGCTCTTCGACCCCGACATCACCTCCGACTACCACAGCCCAGTGGACCATGAGGACATCTCTGTCTCCGCGCAGACGCTCAGCATCTCCCGCTCGGTCAGCACCAACATGGACTAAGGGGCTTCTCAGGGGCGGGGCAGCACACGGCCAGCCCCTCGGCCTGGCGCTCGGACCCGCCCTCGGAGGCCTCCGGACTCCTCTTACTTGAACTCGCTCCCGCGCGGGGAGAGAGGCCACACGCAGTATTGAGCTGCCTGGGCGGGCGAGATACCCGATGCGGGTGCCAGCGCCCCGCCCCCACTCAGCGTGAGATGCCAGGCCGCATAAGGGGTAGCAGCCGCGGCTGCCCTCTGGGCCCCCCGGTGCCCTGCCCGCTCCATCAAGGCCCGACATGGCTCGCCTGGCAGGGGCACTGCCCTGGGAGTGGGAGCCCTGGGCCCCGACCCAGCTTCCAGCTATGCAAGGTGAGGTCTCTGGCCCGCCCTTCGGACAGAGCAGGGAAGCCCTCCCGCCAAGTCCCCACCCCACTTGGGGGTGGGCCCAAGGTGCCCCCACAGGTACCCACAAAGCACAGGACCCTGTCACATGGCAGGTGGGCACCATATATGCAAACTATGTTAAATATGCAACTTTGAGGACCCCCATGGGGTCTCTCGGCCCTCCCCTATCGGGAGATGGGCCCCCAGCAGTAGCTGGTCTCAGGCTGCTTGGCCATGACCCCATTCCCGTCCTTTAGTTTTTCACTCCATCCCCACCCAGCATGGGGCCAGTTTCTCCCCTGCCCTCTCCCAAGGGCAGTGCCTGGGCTTTTCTCCCCATTTGCAGATGTCGCCTCTCAGGGGCTCCCTCTTCCTGCCTGATGGCCACTCCCTGCTGTGGTCCTCCAGACACCTTTGGCAGTCGGCACAAATTTCATGTCCTCCCTAGACCTCCCGGAAGATGCTCCACACTCACAGACATGCCCCTTTAGTTTCTCCAGACACGCAGCACGCTGCCCACTCTTGACACCAATGCACACAGTCACAGGGTGAGCACAGAGCCTCGGCCTTTCCTGGGCCTCTGCAGCGAGGTGTCCAGTGGACTGGCCTTGCAGGATGATGTCCACTAAGAGGAAGCCCCCCCACTCCATCTGGGCAGAGAGGGAGCTTTGAGGTCACCCTGGGTCTCCAAGCCCCACCCAGAGCGTTACCAGCTCCCCTCCCTTACTATGTACTCACTGGCCCAGGGCCCTAACTGCTGACTCTCCTGCCCCAAGGTCCCTCCTAGGTGTACCACAGCACAACTCAGGCCTAAGCCTCTGGGGCCTGGACACTACTTGAGGGACCCCAGGCCCACTCCTATCCAGGCTCGCCCCCTTCTGAGACACTCTGATTCCCAGATAGACTAACGCATCTAGCATCTACACTGACCCGGCATCTGTCTTCCATGTGCACTGTCCCCCCTCTTCCTGTACCCCACTTCTTCATTTCAGTTGGCAGCCCCACTGCAGGCCCCCAGCCCCCTTTTGTGTCCCTACCCCTCGCTCCTCTTCTGCAAAGCCAGTGCAGGTGACAGGTGGGCGAGGGGTAGTGGGCTGATGGCGACCCTCTGCAGGGTGCCAGGGAACAAGGGGCAGAGCCCCACTGCCTGCATCTCACCCTGGGGACCTGCATGCACCAGCACCAGGGTTTGGTTTGGGTCTTGCTCAGCCTCATGGTGCCCAGCCTCTGCCCCAACATGCCCTCTGCATGTGACCGTCATGCCCTGGCTGGAGCCAGTTCTGGCTCACTCATGCCTCACTGTCCCCAGAGAGCCACCCCTCCGAGACAGAGCTGTGGAGAGGGATTGCCCTGTGACCAAAGGCGACATGGGAAGCAGCCCTCCCCCCTTCCATGATCGAGGTTCCCCCACCAACCCGGTTCTCAGATATCCAAGTACCTCACTTTGTTAACTTATTAACTTATTGGTTTCATTAAAGTTTTCAGTAGGAGGTGGTTGGTCTTGGTTTTGTTTAGTGTCTGTGGGGTGAGACTCCTGGTTATGGGGTGTGGACAGGCGATTTGGATGAGTTAAGTCTCTGTTGTAAACAATAATAAAACCAACCCTATATGGCAAAAGCAAAAAGATGAAACTTACTGGCTGTGATAACTAAACCACCTGAGGGCAGACTTGGCTTTATGGCAGCTAGGCCCAGGTGCTTCGCCGAGTTGGGCTGTCTCCGGTCTCAGCCTTCTTCTCGGGTAAGGCCTCTCATGATGACTAGTGGAAAGTGAGGATTATTGGGGAAGTAATCACTTTCCTAATAGTTTGGTTGGCGTCCAGTTAGGAAAACTGGATGCTAGCATCCAGTTAGAAACAACACGGGTATTTCAATAGGAGAAGTTAGGGAACAGGGGACCAGCAGGTGGCGTGGTGGTTAAGGTGCTGGATTCCCACATGGCCAGTCCCGAACCCTGCAGCTTGAGAATCATAGCAGGTGTGTGCGCACACATGCCTAAATCCCTGGAGGAGACTAGAGGAGAAAGAATTGGCCATCCTTCCCCCAGCGGTTGATTTCTCACTTTCCCTCTCTGTCTCTGACAAATGTATGCGTCCTATGGCAAAAACCTAAAAAAAAAAAAAAAAAAAGAGGGAATGGTTTATGCTGATGTAGGAGGGCTGAAAGAATATATTTGCAGAGCGGCTGTCACTCCTCAAGCTGCAGGAATAGAGGGAAGAGGTTGGGGTTATCAGAAGCCCAAGCGTGCAGAGGAGGACTCCCGAGGCGCTGGAGCTCAGAGAGCTGAAAAGGAGGGCCTCTCAGGCAGGTGCTAGTACCTCTCAGGCATGCAGTGAAGCGTGTCTGGGAGTGCAGTAAAAAGCTGAGGTCTGGGGTCAACGGTTGCCACGTGGCTGCTGCCGATTAGGATGGGAAGCAAGGGAAGAAGGACGTCTCTCCCTTTACCTTCCATTTCCTCAAGTGTCCCTTATTGCCAAAGCCAGCTAGCAAAGGAGCAATGTGGCTTGCAGGGTCCTGGTCCTCATGTCACCCAGTATAGTGGCTGCACTTGGCACTGGAAGACGGTAGCTTAAAAATGGGCACGGCTCTCCTTGGACACTCAGTGTCCACTCACGTCAGCCCACACGTAATTAAACCTCCATATAACAGTAGCTCCCACCAAAAATGGCAGAACTCTCCCTCATACAAATAAAGACACCCTAATCCTCTCCTCTCAAATGGGAAAAATACACTGAATTCATGTTTGAACGATATCAATTATTCCTCTAATTCAGTCACAATCCCACCAGCAAGTAAACACTGAGGTTAGTAAGTAATTTTACTTACATTTTCTTAAAAAAAAAGTTTTATTTATTTCTTCCATGAGCAAGAGAGTACCCCCCCCAAACAAACAAACAAAAAAAAAAACAGAGTCTTCAACCAGGACACATCCCCAGCCTTCTGCCTGCCCTGGATCAGCATGCTTAGGGAGGCTGCCAGACTTGATCCAGGAACCTTCCACATGGGATTGCCACCAACTGCCCTAATCTTTTGTTTGTTTGTTTGTTTTTGTTTTTGAGAGGTTTTTACTACAGGGCGCGTGCGCTCACCAGAAAGATAGAGAGAGACAGAAAGCGAGAAATCACCCCCCCACAGGGGATTGCCACGCCACAATCCCTCTCCTTCATTCTCCTCTCAAGATCTTGGGCACGCACGCACACACGCCCAGAGTAAGTTTAAGCCACTGGGTCCAGGACTCAAACCGCTGTCGACTACATGGGAGTTCAGCGACATAGCCATTACGCTAGCTGCTGGTCCCAACTGCCTTAATCTTTATTTAAGAATATGGGAGGGATCAGCAGGTGGAGTTAAGGTACCTGGAACTCACATGGAACTCTGCAGTTCAAGTCCTGGACTGAGTGGCCTGAAAAACAGGCTGTGTGTGTGTATGTGTGTGTGTGTGGGTGTGCGTGTGTGTGTGCATGCCCAAAATCCCAAGAGGAGAATGGAGGAGAAAGGATTGCAGTGTGGCCATCCCCTTTGGGGGTTATTTCTCACTCTGTCTCTGGCAAGTGCATACATCCTATGTCAAAAGATTTGGGGGGAAAAAAAAGGAATAAAAAAAAGAAAATATTAATTACTTAATACATACTCCCCCCCCAACACACACACACACACACACACACACACACACACACACACACGCTAAGTCAGGAAGAACTTTGGATTCCTGGAACTTTGTGTTCTGGTTATGTCAAGAAAGGTAAACAATGTCCCCTCCATGACAGAAAGGATCTAACAGAATTGACTTGGCATCAGGTGCTGAGGTGGGGCTCTGCAGAGGGATGACAAACTAGGTATTTAGCATTTGTCCCTGCTGGTCGCAGGTGGACATAGAGTAGGTTTTCTTCCTAGGATGGAAGACAGATTTGAGGAGGAAAGCCTGGGCGTGTAGGAGACTGCTGAAGTAATTTGAGCGGGAGATGCTGGTACCCTGAACAAGCCCCGTGGCGTTTCACTAACTGACTAAGTGTCTGTTGAGCACCTGCTGTATGTCAGACGGTGGCTCAGCACAACACACAGGGTGAACAGCGGGAGGAGAACAAGTTATGGCCCTGAGGTCATGCAGCCCCTGGGGGAGACAGATGCACAATTAATGCACAAGCCACTGTTTATTTTCCAAGTTTGTCTCGCTCAGCAATGAGGATTTGCAGGTGGCTATGGGAGTCCCCAGACTGTCATCAAGTGTGGCCTTGAGAGCAGATACCATTTTAGCTTGGCATGTCATTTATCTATTGCTATGTAACAACTTACCCTAAAACTTAATGGCTTAAAACAACCACCATTTTATTAACTCCTGATTCGTGGGCCAGCAGTTTAGACTGGACTCAGCTGAATAGTCCTGCTGGTCTCACCTGGGGTCATTCCTGTGGTTGCAATCATTTGGTGTCTACAGTGGGGCTGCATGGTCTAAGGTGGCCTACTCACATGTCTGGTGTTTGGTCAGCTGTCGGCACCCAGGCTGGTCTGCAGGCAGGAGTGCTTGTCTCTGTTCCATGTGGCTTCACAACCTCCAGATCAGACTAGGACTTCACATGGCAAAAGGGCAACAGCAGAAGCTATCAGGCCTTTTGAGGCCCAGGCGGGGAAGCTGTGCCAAGCAGCCTCTGGCTCCAATGTTGCAAGAGCTCAGCTCACTGGGAGAGCGGGGGCGGGGTGCTCTGAATCTGTTGCGTTGTTTTCATTCACAGATCAAAGCAAACCATGGCGCATTTCTCAACTTATCCCCTGTACGTTTGACAGTTCCAGTTGTTTCCCTCTGAGCAGTTAAGGGGCGTGTCTTCCCCTGCTTTGCACCTTTTCAGGACTCTGGGTTGTGACCGCTGCTCCCCTGCTGTGTCTGTGTGCTCCGGCTGTCAGAACAGACACCAACAGACATCGATTTCCTCCTGGTTCCGGAGGCTGAAAATCCCAGATCAAGGGGTCAGCAGTGTTGGTTCCACTGAGGCCTCTCTCCTTGGCTGGCGATGACTGTCTCCTTCCGGTGTCGCTATACAATCATCTCTGTGGATCTGGTGTCATCTTTTCTTATATAGACACCTGTCCTAAGGCCTGCCTAACAACCCATTTTAAGTGAATCACGTCTTTAAATGCCCAAATACAGTCGCATTTTGAGGGACTGGGGGTTGAGATTCGACATACGGATCTTGGAGGCACAAATTATCCCATGACACCTGGAGTGGGAGAGCGAACCACCAGCCTGGCTCTCTTTCTGCTGTAAATGCACAGGGGCTGAGAACCACTCTGAGACTTGCCCTGTCCCAGCTGGGCAGGAGTAGACACCTGTGTAGACACCAAAGAACCCAGTGGTTTGGACATCTTTATTTTCTTCTTGTTCTTCTCCCACAAAATCTTTGCTACCTCGCATCGTCCCCTTATCCTATTAGGAACCTCAGTACAAATATCAAGGCAACCAAAGCTTTGTGGCCCCTTAGAGGTGGCCTCACTTCCCCCCTGCACACACATCGCATAGGTGCCCAGCATTTTCTTGCAGCCCAAATAAATCAGATCTGCTTCCAGGATGCATTCTTTTCTCCCCCTTTAGCTTTGCTATAGGGTACATGCACTCAATGGAGACAGAGCGAGATAAGAGCCCCCCCCCCCCCCCCCCACTCTCTTCTCCATTCTCTTCTTGAGGTTTGGAGTTTGCATGCACACACACCTGGCATGTGTTCCAGGCTGCCGGGGCCTGGCCTTGAACCATGCAGTCACCAAGTGGGATCCAACCACCTTCGCCTCCATGCCGCCCACCATGATGTGTCCTTTGTATAACTATTGCAGTAGATCTGCCTTCCTTCCGTCCTTGCCTCTACCATGGGCTATCCTTGTGAGGTGTACACTTGCCCTCCTGCCCCACAGTGGGTTTCCCGGAAACAGAATCGGAGATACAGAGTGGTGTGCTGAAGGCTTGGAAGGCTGTGCTCGAGATTCGTCTGGAAAGAAGGCAGGAGGCAGGGTTGGGTAGGAAAGTGGATCTGCTCCACAACATGAAGTGTGGCATCTGTGGGGTTTTGGTGCTCTGGAGCTCAGATCACCCTGCAGAACTGAGGGAAGGAGGCAGGCTTTTGCTTCCACTAATCAGCCAATCACCTGTCACGGCTAGGTGAGGCTCAGGACTTCCTAGGGCCCAGAGCGGGTCCCAGTGAGTGACACTGCCCTGCTGGCAGCAGGGATTCCCAGCAGCTGACGAGTGGGAGGGCCCTGGAGAGGGGGATCAGAGTGGGGCGCTAGAGTATCCATGACACCACCTCACTGACTTTGGGCTTGGTCACGGGATTTATTTTAGCCAATCAAATGGGGCTGGAGGGCTAGAGGGACAGTGTGCCTATTGGAAACTGAGACCCAAAGAGGCAGGGCAGGTGCTGCCAGACTTCTGGTGCTTCCTTCTTCCTGCTGTGAGAAACCGCAGGGAGCCGCTAAGCCCAGAACGCAGACACAAGGAGCAGGCCAGAACCAGACTGGGATTCGGCAGTCGGCCTGGCCCAGCAGCCTCGGCTAAACTGCACTTGGTCTAGGGATCTAGGAGTAGGAGATGATACTTGGTTTGATCGCTTCACGGCATTATCGTAAGAGGTGATTAATTCAGCTAGCAACGTGGATTTTGCTGAAAACAGTGAAATGGGCCAGTTACATTGCACCCTCAGAACACTTTAAAAACATCCTCCTCTAGGCCAGTAGGTGGCATGGAAGTTAAGGTGCTAGGTCCCACATGACTGGCTGAGTGGTTCAAGTCCTGAGCTGGAAGCTTGGAAATTATGTTGGGCGTGTGTGTGCGTGCCCAAAATCCCGAGAGGAGAATGGAAGAGAAGGGATTGCAGCATGTCCATCCCTCCCTTGGGGGGGGGTGCGTGATTTCTTACTTTCTCTCTGGGGAGTACACATGCCCTATAGCAAAATCTAAAATAATTTTTTTTTAAAAAAAATCCTCTTTCAACATTGTTTTGTCCCAAATGGCTACTCTGAACAGCAGGCACTTCCTCCTCTCTCTTTTTGTCCTTGAACAGGCTACACAGTGCGGGTGGAGGGCGTGGAGGGGTTCCTGAACACGTAGGGAAGACAGCAGGAAACAGATTTCAGAGGGAGAGGATTCTGAGACCTGAGGCCCAGGCCACCCTGCCTGATTGGGGTCTGCCTGTATCTCCCCCTCACTCCTGCCAAATTCTTCCTTAATTCCTCTCTCAGACCTCCTGATGGCTCCCCTTCCCCAGGTGCAACGTTAGCTCCGAGAGGGCAAGAGATGCACCTGCTTCTTGTTCATAATTATCACCACTCCCCTGCAGAGCCCTGGGCACACTGGTGCCCACAGACGCTGGTTGCCAAGCTGGGAAGCGGGCCAACCCGGGGCTGGTCACTACCCGCGCAGCCTCCTGGTCCCTGTTATGTGTCCCTACGGCCACAAGGCGTCAGTAAAGATCTTGGCTTGATGCTAGAGGGCCGGCTTGGGGCCAGAAAATAGCCTGGACTTTTGGGGCCAGGACACCCCACCACGAAGGCCTTTTAGTGGGGCCCAGCATGTCTGGAGAGAGAGAGAAGGGGAGAGAGAGAATGACAGAGCTGGGCATTCATGGGGTGAGAGATGGGCACCGTAAGGGCCTGCCTCCCACAGGCAGTGGCGGTATCCGCTGCCCGTCACTCATCCTCCAGCAGTTGTCTCTCCTCTGGGTGCCAAGCTCTGCTTTAGGCACCGAGGTCACACGACGCCCTCACACTAGCAAAGTCCCTGCACACGGGGAGTACACAGATTACTGTCTAGACAGAAAATAAACAACAACAACAAGAAGATAATTTCAGAGGGTGATAAGTGCTGTGAAAAAAATAAAATGGAGGTCTCTGGGCTCAGACCTAGATGGCGGCGATATGGCAGAACGCACCCAGAAGGTCGGCATCATGGGTAAATACGGGACCCGCCGCGGTGCCTCCCTCTGCAAAACGAAGAAAACTGAAAGCCAGCATGCCGAGTACCCTTGCTCCTTCTGTGGCAAACCAAGATGAAGAGATGGGCTGGGGGGATCCGGCACTGTGGTCCCTGCAAGGGAACGGTAGCCAGCAGAGTCTGGACCTACACTGTCACTTTGGGTATCAGAGTACAGCCCGCCATTAGAGGGCTGGAGGAACCGAAAGACCAGTAGGAGCTCCACAGACATTTGGAACATCACTAGCCTACAATAAATGGGTTAATGTGTGTGACAAAATGGCCTTGGTTTGGTTGTTAATTGTATTAGACATTCTTATTTATAGTAAAAGTATTGCTTTATCAAGAGACTTGGAAATCAAAGTCCTTCTAGTTTGGAAAAGCATACTGAGATGGTTTCATCTTGTTCATTTCCCCCTCTGGTGTTTAAATAATAACCAGATGTCATAAGAATGTAAGACTTACAGGGGCCAGCAGATGGCGTAATGGTTACATCAACAGACTCCCATGCAGTTCAAGTCCTGGACCTGGTGACTTAAAACTCATGCCAGGCACGTGTGTGTGCATGCCCCAAATCCCAAGAGGGGAATGGAAGAGAAGGGATTGCAGTGTGGCCATCTTCCCTGGTAGGGTGATTTCTTGCTTTCTGTCTCTCTGTCTCTCTGGCGAGCACACGAGCCCTGTAGCAAAAATCTCTAAAAAAAAAGAAGAAAGAAGAAGAAGAGAAGAGAAGAGAAGATGGGACCAGCAGGTGGCGTGGTGGTTAAGGCACTGGACACTCCCACATGGCTGACCAGGGTTCAAGTCCTGAATCTGGTGGCTTGCTTTCTCACTTCCTCTCTCTCTCTCATTATCACCCTCTGTCTCTCTCTGCTCAAACTAAAATATAAATGAATGAATAAATAAAATAAATAATTATTAAAAAAAAAAAAAGAAGAGAAGAGAAAAGAAAAGAAGAAGAAGATAAGACTTCCAGGCTAGTTGTGTATCTTCAGTCTGTACTTGTCAGTTACACTTGGCTTGAGATACATTGGGAGAAACTGTTTAAACTTTTCTTTCGAAATCCGAGTTGGTATTTTTGAATGTTTCTAGAGGTGTTGCTGCTTTGGCTGTTGGTGTTTTGTTTGATTGTATGCTCTTATCCGTCAGCATCTTCAGAACACAATATGAAACATAAGCAGAATGTCACAGCAAATTTCATAGCTGTCTGCCATTCTCCATTTTCCAGGATTTATAGCATTGAATTTAAGTTGAAATAGACGGTCACACTAACAGAAATGAAATTCTTCGGAGAAAAATAAATAAATAAATAAATAAAATGGAAATAGGAGCATGGCATTGTTGGAGGGGCAACTTCAGAAGGCGGGAAAGCTGGAGTGGGAATGAAGCCTTTTAAAAAGAGCTGGCAGGCTAGCCTGGGTGGTGTGGTGGTTAAGGTGGCTGGATCCCATGTGGCCAACTGCATGGTTCAAGTCCCAGACCCAGTAACTTGAAAAACTCGCTGGGTGCATGTGCGAGCATGGTCAAAATCCCGAAAGGAGGGCGCTATGGAGGAAAACGGATTGTGGTGTGGCCATTCGTTCCCATGGAGGGGCTGGAGGGCCTTTTCACTTTCTCTCTCTCCCCTATGTCTGTCTTTCTCTGGTGAGCACACACATCCTCTGGCGAATTAAAAAAAAAAAAATCTGGGACCAGCAGTTGGCGTAATGGCTATGTCACTGAGCTCCCATGTAGTCGACTGCAGTTTGAGTCCCAGACCCGGTGGCTTAAACTCACGCTGGGCGCGTGTGCATGTGTGTCCAAGATCTCGAGAGGAGAATGGAGGAGAAGGGATTGCAGCGTGGCCATCCCCTCTGGGGGGGTGATTTCTCACTTTCTGTCTCTCTATCTCTGTCTGTCTGGCAAGCGCACGCGCCCTATGGCAAGAACCTCTCAAAAAAAAAAAAAAATTCAGAGCCACCAAGGGTCCCAAGGGCTGCCAGCCCGACAGCCTCATTTTGCAGGTGGGAAAACTGAGACCCAACAAGACAGAGAGAAGCTCAGAGCTAAGCCCAAGGCTCGGGATTTCGAGGCCAGACCCCAAAAAGCTTTCCTCCCCTTGAGTCCTAGCCTGCTCTGTGTCATTTTGGGGGTGAGGAGCAGGAGTGGGAGCACCCTCAGACTGTGGGTGTTCACCAGGGCCCCGGGAGAGGAAAACCTGCAGTCCTCGGTGCAGCAAACACCACCGGACCTCACGGTAGAGGTAAAGGGGTCTCACGTGTTGTTTTTTATTCCCCGAGACACAATGTCAATGCTTGCCCCCCCCCCAATATGCTTTTTAATACTTCATCAAACCCTTTTCCAGATTTTTGTTTTGAGGCTTGTGCTTTGCTTGCTTGAAGGTGAGACCCTGGGAAAATCATTTCCCCTTCTCTGTAAGCCTCTGTTCCTTCATCTGTAAAATCTAAACCTAACTTTCCTGACCCCAAAGTCTCTGCTCCATCCAGTCCTTGTAAAGACCAGAGGCCCCCATGGCAGGGCTGGATCCTGTCCCCACTGCCGCTTGTCTGCCCCAGCCCGAGTCAGTCCACAAGGACCTCAGGCGCAGTCACACTTGTTTAGAGACTCGCAGTGACCCAGTGACATAGGTTTGGGTTTGTTACGGTCCCCGTTTGCCAATCAGGAAGCAGGCTCCAGCGCGTGAGAGGACTTGCTCAAGGTCACACAGCCTGTGAGTGACAGCCAGCATGTGAAGCCAAAGTTCCATTCAATTTCTCTACTCGACGACCGACCCAGACGGCAAAACCAAACTCCTAAAGCTTGGGCGTTTGGGGGTCTAAGTTTCATTTCTCTCCAAGTATCAATACTTGCTACCTGCGGGTGTTGGTTCAGGTAACGTCACTTGGTGTGGTGCTGTCACCTGCAGGACAAAGGGGGCATTGCAACCACCTCAGCACTGGCTAGACTGGCCAAACCTGGGGTAAGGAGCTTTGCAGTGCTTCTAGGTTCCAGGGAAAACCCACCGAAGAAGCCCCAGGCCCGGGTTATTTGACCGATGAAAACACCTGAGGCCCCAAAAGATGACTTAAGCCGTTACCCTTGCTGATCCCACTTCCTCTTTTCTTGTATTCTGCTGACCCAAGTGGCTCCAACCCCCCCTGGCACAGGCATT
>NW_006203607.1:1594091-1614760 GCF_000334495.1 Tupaia belangeri chinensis | reverse complement strand
CCAAGGTGGCTCCACCCCCCTCGGGAAAAGTCTTTCCTGCCATATTGAACAGCCTCTTCTCAGTCCTCCTTTTACCTGACTTTTCGGCAGCAGCCTCCTTTGGGGAACATCTGCCTGGGCTCTCCCGGCCCCTTTCTGCGGGCTCCTGCCTCCCCGAGGCTCCTTCCAGTCTGCCTCTGCCTCCTCTCTTAGATGTCTGTCCTTGCTCACCCTCTTCTAGCACTCCGCAGCGTCATTCCCATGGCAACCATGGATGTGCTAACAACTACAAGACTTTCTTTTATTTTTTATTTTTTATTTTTTCTATAGGGCATGTACACTTGCCAGAGAGACAGAAAGCAAGAAATCACTCCCAGGGGGGATGGCCAGGCCGCAATCCCTTCTCCTCCATTCTCCTCCTCTAGGGATTTTGGACATACACACACATGTGCCTAGTGTGAGTTTTAAGCTACCAGGTCTGAGACTTGAACCGTGGTCGACTACGTGAGAGTCCAGCAATATCACCATTACGCCATCTACTGGTTCCCCCCCCCCTTTTTTTTTTCTTTTTTCTTTGTTTTGCTCTTGAGTACATGCACGCACCAGAGAGAGAGGGAAGGTAAGAAATCACTCTGCAGGGCAGATGGCCGCACCACAGTCCCTTCTCCATTCTCCCCTTGGCATTTTGGGCACACACACACATGCCCAGAGTGTTTCTCTTTTCTTTTCTTTTTGTTGAAGAGGTTTTTGCCGTAGGGCGCGTGCACTTGCCAGAGAGAGACAGAGAGACAGAAAGCGAGAAATCCCCCCCCAGGGGGGATGGCCACACCGCAATCCCTTCTCCTCCATTCTCCTCTCGGGATCTTGGGCACGCACGCACACGCACCCGAAGTGAGTTTTAAGCCACTGTGTCTGGGACGCGAACTGCAGTCCACTACATGGGAGTCCAGCGACATAGCCATTACGCTAACTGTTGGTCCCAGCCCAGAGTGTTTTTCAAGTCTCTGGGCCAGGACTCAAGCCCTGCAGTTGGCCATGAGGGACCCAATTGCCTTAATCACCACACCACCAGCTGGCACTAGTTTAAAACATGTCTATTGCCAGTCTGGCCCTCACTCCTGAGCCTGGGCCCACTGACAGGCCCCACCTCCTTGAGACATTAATCCTGGGTGATCTAGCGTGTCCATTCTGATCACATCCTCCTCCCAGCAACCTGCTCTTCCTCCTCCATCCCACCTCAGGGAAGCTCATCCCCGCCACAGCCCTGGCTGCAATTTCCGGCTCCTCCCTTTCCTGTAGGCTCCACTTCAGTGGGTCATTGTGGAGACTACAGGCTCCGGCCCCATCTTCTTCCTCAGTAGCAGAACTCCCGATGTACCTAGTCACGGGCCATCCGGAGGGAAGGCGACATTCTGAGTCTCTTTAGTGGTTAGGGTGCAGGTGACTCCCAGAAAGTGCTCTCTCCTTCTCTTCCCCCCATGTTGCAGACGGGAATGTCGATAGGGTCAGTGAAGCAGCCCTTTTGGCTCATGAGGTCTAACTACGAATGACACAGCAACAGGGGAGGAGCCTGGATGGTGACATTGCAGATGACCACACCAGTCCTGG
Organism: Tupaia belangeri chinensis; assembly: GCF_000334495.1. Classification (NCBI taxonomy): domain Eukaryota; kingdom Metazoa; phylum Chordata; class Mammalia; order Scandentia; family Tupaiidae; genus Tupaia; species Tupaia belangeri. Next base: position 1,613,173 of record NW_006203607.1, on the reverse strand, counting down.
ACCACTAACCTGCTTCCTTTTCTTTAAATTACTGTTTTTTTCTGTGATGCAAAGCCACACATGGATTAATCCTAAGTAACCAGATGTAGGGTCATTTGTTCAGCAAGGATCTGCTTATATTAGACATCGCGTTCCCATGTTTCAGACCAAATCTCTCATTTTTTTGCCAAAGGGCGTGTGCACTTGCCAGACGGAGAGAAAGCACCTCCCCTAAGGGGTTTGGTCATGCCACAATCCTTTCCCCCCATTTCTGTTTCCCATCTGGATTTTGGGCATATACACACCTGTGCCTGGCATGTTTTTCAAACTACCAGGGCCAGGATTCAAATCACAGCCAGCCACGTGAGTTCCAGCTTATAATGCACAGTGCTTAATTACTACCCCATGGGACCGGCTCCCAGATTGCTCTTAAGGCTTACTACTTCTGTCTCCACGATTTCTCCCATTTACCCCACTTTGCCAGCACTCGTACTAGGGGCCCCCCACTACCTGCTGCAGTGTGACAGCCTTCTCAGGGCTCTGAGCTTCCCAGTACGCTCTGCTCAGATCTGTCCTACTCACAGCCAGAATGTTCTTCCCAAGCCCAAATTAGCTCTCTTTCCGGCCCACTCACATTCTCCATGGATCCCCATTGCCAGCAGGAGCCAGTTCAAGCTCCTCAGCCTGCCAATCAAGGTTCCTCTCTGCCCCTCGCCTGCTCCAGCCACACCCCCTGCCCCATCTCCAGTCATGCTGCCGTGGACCACCCCATCAAGCTTTATTCATTCACACCACTGGGCCTTAGCTCACATTGTCACCTCCTTTAGAATTTCCTTTGTTCAGGGTGCCCATGCTCAGATCACACCTGTCCCCGCCAGTATGTGAGCACCCTCATTTGTGGGAAATGCTTCCACAGCAGCAGTCCACGGGTAAGTCCCCTTATGGCCCCCATTTATGGACAAGGGAACTGAGGTTCACAGAAGGGAAGTGCTGCCCAAGGCAGGCTTCCACTGTGAAGATCGACTACCACCAAGGCTACTGAATCTCAACAGCTCTCTCTGTACAGAGAGCTCTCTGCATAGCTTTCTAAGGCCCTGGACATCTTCCTCACCCTGTCTCCAAGTACCATACCCTGATCCATAGAAGACTTGAGTTCTAATCTCGGCTGAGCCACTTCCTACTGCTTACTGTGCTGGAGGCTGTTGGTTGTCCATAAAAATCCATCTTCTCCTTCTTCCATTGTAACGGAGTGATCGAGCACATGGTTGCCAGCTGGAAACCACATTCCCTGGCTTTGCATGCAGCTGAGTGTGATCTGTGAGTAGATTCTTGTCATGAGAATCTGAGTTGAAGTGACTTTGACCCGCAGTGACTGGGCCTTAAAACGATGGGTTTGCAGACCTCCTCGCCTCCTCTTGGTCTTCGTCCTGGGAGCTGGACATGGTGGTGTCCATGGCGCAGCAGCTTCCACCCTGCAGAGACAAGGAAAGAAAACAAATCCAACTTGGACTTCGAATCACCACCTTGGCTCATGAGCTTGGGGTCACGAATATCAGAGCAGCAAGAAGGAAGCAAGCTGGGTTTGAATGGATGGGTGGAACTTAAGAACTATGTTCTGCTCTTTAAGTCACTTAAAAAATGTTGTGGCTCTGGACCAGCAGGTGGTGTGGTGGTTAAGGTGTTGGATTCTCATATGGCCAACCATGATTTGAGTCCTGGACCTGGTGACTTGAAAAATACACTGGTTGCATGTGCATGCATGCCCAAAATCCTGAGAGGAGAGTGGAGAGGGGATTGTGGCATGGCCATCCCCACTGGGGTATAATTTCTCACTTTCCCTCTCTGTCTCTCTCTGGTGTGGGAACATACCCCATGGTACAAAAATCTAAAAATAAGTTAATTAATAAAAATGTAAAAAATTAAAATTGTGGCTTTATTTGTTGTAGCAGCTGAACTAACACTTGAATATCTTTCGCTATGTGCAAAGTACTGTCCCAAGTACATTCAGTGTTTTAACTCAGTAACTAACCACCACTGGGCCTTAGCTCACATTGTCACCTCCTTTAGAATTTCCTTTGTTCAGGGTGCCCATGCTCAGATCACACCTGTCCCCGCCAGTATGTGAGCACCCTCATTTGTGGGAAATGCTTCCACAGCAGCAGTCCACGGGTAAGTCCCCTTATGGCCCCCATTTATGGACAAGGGAACTGAGGTTCACAGAAGGGAAGTGCTGCCCAAGGCAGGCTTCCACTGTGAAGATCGACTACCACCAAGGCTACTGAATCTCAACAGCTCTCTCTGTACAGAGAGCTCTCTGCATAGCTTTCTAAGGCCCTGGACATCTTCCTCACCCTGTCTCCAAGTACCATACCCTGATCCATAGAAGACTTGAGTTCTAATCTCGGCTGAGCCACTTCCTACTGCTTACTGTGCTGGAGGCTGTTGGTTGTCCATAAAAATCCATCTTCTCCTTCTTCCATTGTAACGGAGTGATCGAGCACATGGTTGCCAGCTGGAAACCACATTCCCTGGCTTTGCATGCAGCTGAGTGTGATCTGTGAGTAGATTCTTGTCATGAGAATCTGAGTTGAAGTGACTTTGACCCGCAGTGACTGGGCCTTAAAACGATGGGTTTGCAGACCTCCTCGCCTCCTCTTGGTCTTCGTCCTGGGAGCTGGACATGGTGGTGTCCATGGCGCAGCAGCTTCCACCCTGCAGAGACAAGGAAAGAAAACAAATCCAACTTGGACTTCGAATCACCACCTTGGCTCATGAGCTTGGGGTCACGAATATCAGAGCAGCAAGAAGGAAGCAAGCTGGGTTTGAATGGATGGGTGGAACTTAAGAACTATGTTCTGCTCTTTAAGTCACTTAAAAAATGTTGTGGCTCTGGACCAGCAGGTGGTGTGGTGGTTAAGGTGTTGGATTCTCATATGGCCAACCATGATTTGAGTCCTGGACCTGGTGACTTGAAAAATACACTGGTTGCATGTGCATGCATGCCCAAAATCCTGAGAGGAGAGTGGAGAGGGGATTGTGGCATGGCCATCCCCACTGGGGTATAATTTCTCACTTTCCCTCTCTGTCTCTCTCTGGTGTGGGAACATACCCCATGGTACAAAAATCTAAAAATAAGTTAATTAATAAAAATGTAAAAAATTAAAATTGTGGCTTTATTTGTTGTAGCAGCTGAACTAACACTTGAATATCTTTCGCTATGTGCAAAGTACTGTCCCAAGTACATTCAGTGTTTTAACTCAGTAACTAACCAGCTGTGTGTCAGCAGGCAAGTCACTTCCCTTCTGTGAGCCGTGGTTGCATCATCTCCATGTAATCTGGAATAAGGGAGGGTCAGGTGAGATATTACGAGTTGGAACTGGATGACCTGACTCGCAGATGGTGCATGGGTTTAGAGCACAGGCTGTCAAAGGGAAAGACTTTGATGTGCAGGAGAAAAGGAGGAGATGGCAAGGGAGGCAAAGAGAAAGCACCGCTGTGTCGGGATAGTCATGGAAAAGCGAAGCACTTTTTGGGCTTCCTTACACTAGTTTTACGGTTTAATATGCTATTTTGAATCATATTTGCAGGGCAGGTAAACTGATCCAAACTACGTGGGCTGTAAATGAGAGAGATGGTTCCCCAAAGGAAATCTGGGGAAACAAGGAGGTCTGAATTCTGCAAGGCATAGACAGCGGACAGCCACTTCTCCCTCTGGTCTCCCTCTGCAGGTGAAGAGCCCTGTCCTTCAGCCACTGGGGTCCTCTTCTCTGGACATGTCGACAGCTTCTGCTTACACAGCCCCTCTGTCCAGCTTATTGTAAGTTGGAAATAGCTGGCACTTACCGGGTCTGCTGCTTGCCAGGCACTGTGCTGTGCACAGGGAAGCCGGCTGACTCAGTCACTGCTATGGGTCGGGTACGCTTCTATCCAAATGGATTTTAGAACAGAAAGAAAAACAGAAGCAGGTGCTCACGGTGCTAAACTGGCTCTGCCATGTGTCATATACGTGGTTTGTAGCCAGAGCCTTAACTCGCGTCTCGGGCCAAAAGGTGGCGTGGCAGTTAAGCTGGCTGGATCTCACATGGCTGACCATGTGGTTTGAGTCCTGGACCTGGTGGCTTGAGGAACACACCGGACATGTGTGCATGCCCCAAATCCCGAGACCACAATGGAGGAGAAGGGATCGTGGCATGGCCGTCCCCCCGGGGGTGCTTTTTCATTTTCCCCCTTTCTCTTTCTCTGGCGAGCACATGTGCCCTATAGCAAATTATAAAGTAAATAAATAAACCTACGCCTGTATGATGCCAAGAGCTGGGCTTGTCTCTCAGCACCCTCCCATGTTGCTCTCTGAGCACAAAGACTGGGCAGAAGGGGGCTGGCAGGTGGTGTGGTGGTTAAGGGCACTGGACTCCCACATGGCCAACTGCAGTTCGAGTCCCGGACTTGGCTTGCTTTCTGACTTTCTCTCTCTCTCACTCCATCCCACTCTGGTCAAATTTAAAAATATAAATAAATAAATACATAAAGATAAATAAAATAATTATATAAAAACAAAAAGACTGGGCAGGAGCACAGCTCGATGTCTCTGCTTACCTTTGAGGAGAGCCAGACAAACTCTGGCCTTAACGTAAACCCAGCTCTTAGGGAGAAAAATAGAGAGATTCAAAGAGGTAGAAGTTCGAAACTTCGGAAAGACGAAAGGTATTATACAGAAAGTTTGATGATCAGCCACAGCTGGGGACAGAGTATCTGAACTTTTACACAAGGGTTTACTATCGTAATATGTAAGGGGTTCTTACAAACTATTAAGAAAAAGACAGCCCAGCAGAAACATGGGCAAGGAAAGGAGCAGGTCATTAATAGGAGAAGAACTGCAGATCAGCAATATCATTCTTGGTGATCAAACAAATGCAAATGAAATGACTCTCTCTCCCATTTGGAGAGGCAACATGGAGAACATCGCTGATGTCTGGGCGGTCAGGGTGCGGGCCAGCGGGCACTGTCACGCGGGGTTGGCTGGAAGGTACGGGGTCAGTCACATAGGGAGCTATTTGGCAGGGGCTCTCACAATCTTATTTGCTGCTACCTTCTGCTCCAGTAAGTCCCCTTCTGGGAATGCATTCTACAGAGATGTTCCCACGCACGTTCAAAGGTGAATCACAGGGATGCTGCTCGCGGGATTCATGTAACAGCGGGCTTTAGGCACCAGGCTGCATTTCCTTCAGTGCGGTGGTTACAGAGATTATGCACGATGCAGTCGTTAAAAAGAATAAGGTAGGAGCCAGCAGGTGGCGTGGATCCCACATGGCTGGCTGTGCCATTTGGGTCCTGGACCCAGAGCTTGAGAATCAGGCGGGGCCTGTGTACATGTGTGCCCCAAATCCCAAGAAGAGAATGGAGGAGAAGAGATTGCGGCACGGCCGTTCCCCCTGGGGCATGATTTCTTGCTTTCTATCCTCCCCATCCCCTGTCTGTCTCTCTCTGGAGAGCACACACATTCTGTGGCAAAAACTTAAAACAAAAAAAGAAAAAGAAAAGAATGAGGTGGGGCCATATTTATTGGCCCGGGAAGATTCTCAAAAGCTATTAAAGGAAAAACATCCAGTTACATAAGATAGTATAATCCTGGTTTATAAAAAGAGAGGTGTCTCATGTATATAACATACATGTAAATGACATGTATGCTATCTGCATGTGTGTAGAGAAAGGTGGGACTCAGACCTAACTTCATACTTCCTCAACTGCTTGGAAATCATTTTGCCCCGAGCATATATTACTTCTGACAAGAACTGTGTTTATGTTAAAACAAAAATTAAAAAACAAAACAAAACAAAACACCCCAAACAATGATAGGCTCACACCGTTTCTGGCCCCGGAGGCTGGGTGGCAGGGGATGGGGCCTGCTGTCTGGATGCGCCAGTTTCTGGCAAAGCCCCAAGCCAGAGCTGCTCATAAGGGAGAGGCAGAGGAATGAGCCCTCGGAGCGCACCTCTAAGAGGCCGTGCAGACGCCCTGCTCTGACCCTGCCACTCCTCTGCTCCAAGGGAACACCTGGACCCGATGCTTATGAATGTCCACCCTATCCCCCTCCACAAGGGCCCAAGAGTGTTGCTTACACGTGCCCAGCCGTCCCTTGCACTGGCTGTGTGCTGTTGCCTTTGAATCCTACACCCACCTCCTGGAGTCACTACAAGGACTGAAGGCCCACCGCCCTGCTGGGCCAGCCCGGCGTTGCCCCCTCTTCCCCCTCAGGCTAGCCTTGCTGCCTCCCAGCACCTGTGAGGTGAAGGGCAGGTACTGTGGTCCTCGTCACACAGAGCTCAGAGAGTCAAACGACATGCCCAAGGTCATAGGTTCGTGGCTGAGCTGGGTCTAGGATTCAAAGTTTCCAACGCCAACCCAGACTCCATTCCCAGGCCCTGCTCAGCCTCAGCTTGGGGCCTGAGGAATAGCCACTCAAGCACAACCACTGGGAGCTACAGGTGGGGACAATGACGTGTCAGGTTTTGTCCTCGGAACATTACAGACTTGCAGGGAAAGACCCCTCTCCACCCCTGACTTGTGATGAAGCAGGCCCTTCACAGATGGAAAAGGCCCAGGGGAGGGCGAGGCCGAGGAATCAGCACAGGCAGAGACAAAAGGGACAGGAGCGTGGAGGCAACTGGAGTTGAGGGGGAAGGCACCCGGGGCCTGGCTGGGACAAGCTCTCTCCTCCTGTCCCTGTGGTCACCCTTCCAGCCTCGGCACTCATCTGAGCAGTCTCAGGACAGGCACCTGTCACCATCTTAGTTCTTTCTCACAAGAAGCCATGGTGTCTCCATCCGGCAGAGGAGAGCCTGAGCTCCCGGTAGCTCCCTTTCCTTCCTCGGTCTGTCAGGGCATGCTCCCTCAGGCCCCCACCGGCCAGTCCTCCCTGTGCTGACCCCACAGCCCACTCTTCCATCACCTCCAGCTCCCGAAACCTTTCAGACCCTGGACTTGCTCTGCAGCACCTGCCTGGAACCTCAGAGCGCAACTTGGTTATACGCTCCAGGCTGGCCGGATCTCAAGTCTCCAGGTGTGTGTTAGTCACTTCTCCTCAGATCCATGGAGGGTAGAAACCTTGGCCGTTAACCCCCACCCGCCCAACTAATCAGAACTGCACCATTCGCAAGGTGCTTCCCAACCTCATTTGATGCTTGCACACACACTGCTGGGGCTGGGATTATTCTCCCCATTACATGGAAGAAGAAACGGAGCCCAAGGAAGCTCAGCAATTTCCTCTGCATCTCACAACCACCAAGTGGCAGAACCAGGCCTGGGGCTCTGCTCTTGTTCCACCAGATTCAAGTTCTTGACTAGATGCAGCCTGGGGTGGAGAAGGGCCCAGAAAGACCAGGGCACGCATACTCACCACCACCACCACCACCCCACTCACTGGGGACTTGGGACTTGGAGTACTTCCCTGTCTGTGCCCCAGTCTCCTGAGCCCTGGGTAGGAATGCACTTCCTAGCAGTGCTGTTTACACAGCTGGGTGGGGATCAAAGGACAGGCTGGAAAAGAGCACCCACTAGGCACTCCCTGTGAGCCCTCACGGCCTGCACAGAGTAGGCCCTCCACAAGCACTGACGTGGTCTTGACGTGGTCTTGTAGCCGACCCTGCTCCTGACCCAGCACTTCTGACAGCGGAGTGGCGTCAAGAGTTAGGCAAGGATGGATTAAGGACTTCAAGAGGATTACTTAGTAATCTGCTCAGCCACTTAAGCTGCCTGGGAAAAGATGAGGATCAGGCTGTTCGTTCATTTATTCGACATATGACTGAACACTCGGCTGAGCTGGAATGGCGTGGTGGTGGTGGTGGTGATGGCGCGCTCGGCTCTCGAGAATCTGCCCACATACCAGGCTACTTTACACGGCACCTCAGCACACCCACCCTGTACAACTGCTCTATGCGTCTCCGAAAAGCCTTTTTTCTGTAATAAGGAAGGTGCTAGTTAGCTTTAGGACTAAGGTGAAGCAAATGAGACACCCAGACCAAAAATTTCTGGAGACACTTGCTGTTATGACTCTGGTGACACCACCTTCTCCTGGCCCAGGCCGGTGCCTATGCTGGACACCCTGACTCACTGTTCAGAGCCCCATTCCTTGGAATCGTTGCCCTGCTGCTGGGTGTGTTGTCTGCAGAAGTCTTCCCTGGCTGCTCCTCTGAGGGTGGGCTCAGTTGGGCATTCTGCCTCCCCTATGGTCATGCCACTTTTCCAGGCGGCCTGATGGCTGATAGGGACAGCAGTGTACGGGGATAGTGGCCCCACTCAGGCCCTCCAGATCTCCCAGGGTGACTGCAGCTTTGGTTGGGCCTGCTTCGTAGCTTTGTCTGCTCACTCCTGTTTCCACCCCCTCCCTTCAGCAGGTACCAATCTTAAGGGAGCTGCTCTCTAATGAACCTCTTATAAGCTGAATGCCATCTTGGGGTGTTTCCTTGGGAATCCCACAGCAACAGTATCATGGTTGGTGTAACCCCTTTCCAGCTTGATAAAACCAACCCTGTTAAAGACTCTCATATAGGGAACCAGCAGTTAGTGTAATGGCTATGTCGCTGGACTCCCACGTAGTCGGTTCGCATCCCGGACCCAGTGGTTTAAATCTCATGCTGGGCGCGTGTGCGTGCGTGCCCAAGATCCCGAGAGGAGAATGGAGGAGAAGGGATTGCGGCGTGGCCATCCCCCCTGGGGGGTGATTTCTCGCTTTCTGTCTCTATGTCTCTCTCTGTCTGGTGAGCGCACGCGCCCTAAAGCGAAAATCTCTCCAAAAAAAAAAAAAAAGACTCTCATGTAAAGGACTGCCCCATCCTAGTTCAGACCCTTAAGAGTCAGAGCTTAAGCATTCTAACTGGGGTTAAATAATATCTCATTGTAGTTTTAGTTTGCATTGCCCTTAAGATAAGAGGCTTTGAACATTTTTTTTTTCATATGGTTCTTGGTTATTCATAAGTCTCCCTTGGAGAATTGTCTCTTCAATTCATTTGCCCGACCTTTAATTGGATTATTCCTTTTTTTATGGGTGAGCTGCTTGAGTTCCCTATATATTCTAGATATCAATCCTTATCTGAGGAATAATTTGCAAATATTTTCTCTCATTCTGAGGGTTGTCTTTTCACTCCAGCTATGGTTTCCTTTGCTGTGAGGAAGTTTTTTAGCTTGATGTATTTTAGGAACAATTTACTTGTATATTTTAGGGACCATTGACTGTGCTTTAGGGGTCTGTAAAGAAAGAAAGAACAACAAGTGTTGGCAAGGCTGTGGTGGAAATGTAGATTAATCCAGCCTCTGTAGAAAACAATATGAAGGTTTCTCAAAACTTTCAAACAGAACTTCTATATGATCCAGTAATCCCACACCTTGGTATCTACCCAGAGAATAAGAAAACATTCAGTTGGAAAGACATCTGCACATACATGTTTATTGCACATTATTTATAATTGCTAAAACATGGAACCAACCTAAGTGGCCAAAAACTGATAATTGGGTTGAAAAACTGTGGCATATATATATTATGGAATATTACACAGCTCTAAGAAACAATGAGATCCTTTCAACTCAAAATGAATGAATATATAAGACATAATGTTAAGCAAAGTGAGTCAGACTTTGAAAGACACAAATTGTATATCCCTACTTAGTTTGTTCTGAGGCAGAGACTGAGTGATTTGAAGATGTGAATGGAGAGGATGGATGTGGATGCTAGTGACAGCAACAGGCTCCAGATCTCCCAGGGTGACTGCAGCTTTGGTTGGGCCTGCTTCGTAGCTTTGTCTGCTCACTCCTGTTTCCACCCCCTCCCTTCAGCAGGTACCAATCTTAAGGGAGCTGCTCTCTAATGAACCTCTTATAAGCTGAATGCCATCTTGGGGTGTTTCCTTGGGAATCCCACAGCAACAGTATCATGGTTGGTGTAACCCCTTTCCAGCTTGATAAAACCAACCCTGTTAAAGACTCTCATATAGGGAACCAGCAGTTAGTGTAATGGCTATGTCGCTGGACTCCCACGTAGTCGACCACGGTTCGCGTCCTGGACCCGGTGGCTTAAACTCACGCTGGGCGCGTGTGCGTGCGTGCCCAAGATCCCAAGAGGTGAATGGAGGAGAAGGGATTGCAGCATGACCATCCCCCCAGGGGGTGATTTCTCGCTTTCTGTCTCTATGTCTCTCTCTGTCTGTCTGGAGAGCGTACGCGCCCTATAGCGAAAATCTCTCCAAAAAAAAAAAAAAAGACTCTCATGTAAAGGACTGCCCCATCCTAGTTCAGACCCTTAAGAGTCAGAGCTTAAGCATTCTAACTGGGGTTAAATAATATCTCATTGTAGTTTTAGTTTGCATTGCCCTTAAGATAAGAGGCTTTGAACATTTTTTTTTTCATATGGTTCTTGGTTATTCATAAGTCTCCCTTGGAGAATTGTCTCTTCAATTCATTTGCCCGACCTTTAATTGGATTATTCCTTTTTTTATGGGTGAGCTGCTTGAGTTCCCTATATATTCTAGATATCAATACTTATCTGAGGAATAATTTGCAAATATTTTCTCTCATTCTGAGGGTTGTCTTTTCACTCCAGCTATGGTTTCCTTTGCTGTGAGGAAGTTTTTTAGCTTGATGTATTTTAGGAACAATTTACTTGTATATTTTAGGGACCATTGACTGTGCTTTAGGGGTCTGTAAAGAAAGAAAGAACAACAAGTGTTGGCAAGGCTGTGGTGGAAATGTAGATTAATCCAGCCTCTGTAGAAAACAATATGAAGGTTTCTCAAAACTTTCAAACAGAACTTCTATATGATCCAGTAATCCCACACCTTGGTATCTACCCAGAGAATAAGAAAACATTCAGTTGGAAAGACATCTGCACATACATGTTTATTGCACATTATTTATAATTGCTAAAACATGGAACCAACCTAAGTGGCCAAAAACTGATAATTGGGTTGAAAAACTGTGGCATATATATATTATGGAATATTACACAGCTCTAAGAAACAATGAGATCCTTTCAACTCAAAATGAATGAATATATAAGACATAATGTTAAGCAAAGTGAGTCAGACTTTGAAAGACACAAATTGTATATCCCTACTTAGTTTGTTCTGAGGCAGAGACTGAGTGATTTGAAGATGTGAATGGAGAGGATGGATGTGGATGCTAGTGACAGCAACAGGGGAAAGTGGTTGGAAGAGAATGGGTGGTGGATGGTGGGTGTGAGGAAAAAGATTAGGACAGTCAGGTCTGCTTAAAAGTGTCATTTGTCGGGACCATCAGTTAGCATAATGGCTATGTTGCTGGACTCCCATGTAGTCGACCGCGGTTTGAGTCTCGGACCTGGTGGCATAAACTCACGCCGGGCGTGTGTGCGTGCATGCCCAAGATCCCAAGAGGAGAATGGAGGAGAAGGGATTGTGGAGTGGCCATCCCCCTGGGGGGTGATTTCTCGCTTTCTGTTTCTCTGTCTATCTTTCTGGCGAGCATACACGCCCTATAGCAAAAAACCTCTCAAAAAAAAAAATGTCATTTGTCTGTTAAACTAGTGTGCAGACTGTTTCTTGAATGCTTTATCAAATTATGAAAGTTCAAGTGCAGATAATTTGTATTTAGAGATTTTTGCTGTAGGGCATGTGCACTTGGATACACAGAGAGAGAGAGAGGAACAGAAAGTGAGAAGTCACCCCCGGGGGGAGGGGGAAGCCATGGCCACACTGCAAGTCCTTCTCCTCCATTCTCTCAGGATTTGGGGCATGCACGCACACGTGTCTGGCGTGTTTTAAGCCATCCGGTCTGGGAATCAAACCACAGTTGACTACGTGGGAATTCAGTGATGTAACTAACCATTATGCCATCTGCTGGTCCCTCAAATAACTTTTGAAGACTATAAATAATAAACTTATTTACAAGAGAAAAACAAAAACATTTTCTTTCTGTATTGTCTGGAAATAGTTCACTCTCGTGTGTATCTATTAATTTATTTGCCATCAAAAAGACACTTTGCCTAAAAGAAAGGACTAGTTTGCCAAATGTTTATAATCTTTTGTGAAATCATAGCTTATCATTAGCTTGTATCTGTAAGCTACTGTTTTAAATATTACCTGTATTTTTGGTACATACAATTTTATACTTTGAAGCTTGTACCTGTGACTTTGCAGCTGAAATATATTTTGCCAATGTTTTCTGAATGACTTGAATAAAGTTGCTGTTAAATTTTTTTTTTTTTTTAATGCCAGAGTTGAGGAAAATTACACTGACTGCAAGCCATACCATTCCAATATTAACCCTCTCACTAGTGGGGAGACAGAGGCCCAAAAAGGTAGGAATCAAGACGGTGTCCAGTCCAGGGCTGAACTCTCCTGTCCCAATCCAGTCCCTTGGTTTCTGTCTCTAGCCAGGGGTGCTGGACAAACTAGCCCAGAGCTCAGGCCACTCCCTACCCAGAAGCCTCTTTGTCTTTCTTCCTTCATCCTGTCTCAGAAGGCCTCATGATCTCAGGGAAGACCTTTATTCATTTGCTGAACACTTCCGGTTACCTCCTCCACGCCTACCCTGGCAACTTCAGAGCTGATGCCAACACATTATATCCTGGGAGAACTCACAGGCTGGTGGAGTCTTGTCAACAAACAAGCTTGGCACAGAGCAGACCCCAACCCCCGGGGACAGAAGGTCTCAGCCACCTGCTCAGCCCATCTCTGGAGTTCATTCTCTCCTGGAGAATGGCCCATTACCGGGTCCTAGCTCATTCTTTGGTGTCTCTGACCTGCCCTCCCCTCTGCTCCTTCTCTCTTCCCAGCCTCTCTCCCACACTCCTGAACCTAGGGAACTTTCCAGAGAGTCCATAGCAGAGGACGACCAGGAGCTCACACTGGTGTGGGACTGAGGCCAAGTCCTGCCAGGCCCCTAGGCAAGCTCCACATCCTCTCCTGTACAATGAGGTCTGTGCTTAGGTCCTAAGTTTGTCCTAAGCCCTTAGACCTTTCTTGTCCCTTCTAGAAACCCCTGCATTTTCTGTGCTCTCATGCCTCCCCACCTTGAACCAGGCCCTTTTCCAACTCCTGCAAACATGCAAGAGGACAGCTTCAGAGGTTCATGGAAAATGAGTAGTATGAAGAAACTGCGCATGGGTTTCAAAATTTTTTTACAAAAATAAATGCACTTTGGGACCAGAAGTTAGTGTAGTGGCTATGTCGCTGAACTCCCATGTAATCAACCGTGGTTCGTGTCTCCGACCTGGTGGCTTAAAACTCACTCCAGGTGTGTGTGCTTGCATGTCGAAGATCCCGAGAGGAGAACGGAGAAGGGATTGAGGCGTGGCCATCCCCGGGGGAGGTGATTTCTCGCTTTCTGTATCTCTCTGTCGGTCTGGTGAGCGCACATGCACTATAGCAAAAAAACAAAACAAAACAAAAAAAAACAACAAACTCTTAAAAATAAAAAAGAGAGAGAGAGAGAGAAAATAAATGCACTTTGGGACCAGCAGATGGTGTAATGGTTATGTTGCTGGACTCCCACGTAGTTAGACTGCAGTTCGAGTCCCAGAAATAGTGGCTTAAAATTCATTCTGGGCGTGTGTGCGTACGTGCCAGAGACCCAGAGAGGAGAATGGAGGAGAAGGGATTGCAGCATGGCCATCCTCCTGGGTGGTGATCTCTCTTTCTGTCTCTTTCTTCCTGGCAAGTGTATGTACCCTATAGCAAAAACCTAAAAAAATAATAAAAATGTATTTTAATTCCATTTTTCCCGTGAACCTTTTGAAATCCCCTTGAATTCACCACTCACGGCTTCCATCACATCACATCAGATGTCACTACCTCCCTGAAACCTGAACTGACCTCCCTCCCATCAACTGAACCTGCTTCCTCTGGGTTTGCCCTCTTGGCAGTTCTGTTTTCTAGACCTCATCACATTCTTCTTGTACCAAGATTAGTTTACTTCTAGGTCTGTCACCCACCTACTCCCACCTGGACTGCGAATCCAGGATGTGCATCTAACTGGCCAGCTGGCAGCCCTGACCGGAGGAACAGGCTACAGTTTGCTAGGTGCCGGCACTGGGTTGAGGAAATGGCCTTGGAAATAGGAATGGGTGCGTCAGGGCCAAAAGAGAAAGCCCTGGTCCAAATCCAGTACTGTCTGCACCCCAGGAACCACCGGCTCCCCTCTACCTTAGGAACTGCAAAGCCGAGGGATTGCTTGGCCACTCGGCAGCAGCCTCTGCCTTCTTGGTTAAGACACAATTGCACAACTCACAAGATATTTTCGAAAGAAACTGTCAGCTTCCTCCTGGGCACAGCTGGGAGCACCCCCACCCAGGGTCTTCAACAGCCTCAGGACTTTGGAAGCTAAACAAGAGCGGGTGGGGCGAAAAGGAAATGGAAACACAAAACTGTAAAGTGACCTAGTTTTATTTGGGCTGTGAGGGCCAGATGGGCACTGCTCCACTCTGCAGGGGTTGAGGCTGCAGTCTTCCTCTCAAGGTGGGAGCCCCAGCCACTGCAGGGCCCGGGCAGCAGGGGCGGGAGTTCTGTGGATGGTGGCTCTGCAGACCTAGTCCCAGGCAGTGGGTTGCACGAGGGGAAAGGGGAAATCAGGCAGAGGCCTGCAATGGCTCAGATTCAGGGGCTGCTGGGGGACGAGGAGAGGGGACGCAGAATCCAAAAGCCGGAGTCGGAAAGCGGGTCCAGTCTCCTTCACTTTACCGCTGAAGTTCAGGACAGGGAAGTGAAGGCAAATCGCCACCCCGCAGAAGGCAGGGCCTGGAGGGATGCCAAGCGTCCCAGCCCGGTGTCGGTCTCCGTGCACGAACCCGCGACTTCCATTCACCCTCACGGAGGGTGCGTGCCGGGCAGGTGTCTGGGTGCGGAGTCCGGTGAGCAATCAGGCCCTCTTCTTGTCTCAGGCACACCAGGGGGCACCGGGCCGACCACCCTCAGCAGCTCACCGAGCCGGCAGGGGGCGCCGACCCCAAATCCGAGAAGCAGTCAAACTCGCTCTGGCCCAGGAAGAGCTCCGGCAGCTCGCGCACGCGGTGCAGCCCAAGCTCCAGCTCCAGCGATGTCAGCGCCTCCTCGTCGATGAGTTCGGCGTCCATGCCGCCCAGGGCGTGAGCTGGGTGCTCTGCTGGGGGCCGGCGGGGGCACCGCCGGAAAGGGCTGAAAGGAGGATGGTGGTCCGAAGGCCCCGTAGGCCAGGGCCCCTGGTGGGGGTGGTAGCGGTCCCAGCGGAGCCCCCCGCGGCCGCAGCCCGCTGTCCAGGCCCGGTCCCAGGCCCGCGTACGGCTGCAGAGTCCGGAGTGCTTGAGGGCCGTGGGCGGGCACGGCAGGCGGCGGCCTCTGCACCAGGCGGTAGGGGCGAGCTGGGGGTGGGCGGCCAGGGCAGCTGGCCGGTTGCCTGCGGGTGCGGTGGGCTGATGGTCAGCGCGGGCGGCCCTCGACCCGGGCCAGCTGCTCTTCTGCAGCGGGAGACCTGGGCGCCTGTGCAGTCCCTGCCGCTCAGCCCGGCAAAGGAAAACCGAATCCGACCGGCGCCCCTTCCCAGTCTGGGACGCACCGACCTCCGCGCGCCCGCGTACGCCACAGCCACAGCACCGGGAAGCAAGAGCCCCACAAAACCAGCAGATCGAGTTCGGAGACCTCCGCGCGGCGCCCCGGGATTCAGCGCCTTCTTATAACCGAAGGCCGGACTGCCCCTTCCCCGAGCGCTCATTGGCTGCCCGAGGTGCTTCTGGGCAAGCCCCGCGCTCCTGGGTCCCAGTCTCAACCCCGCCCCCTGACGGAACTCCTCCTTTTGGGCCCTAGGCCCCGCCCCAGGCTATGAGTGCAGCCTTTGGGCGGGGCGTTTGGCACTTTCCCAGGGGCTCGGTTTGGCTTTCAGGCCCAGGCTCTGGGCTGGGCTGGGCGGAGCTTGAACAGACCCTAAAGTAGGGGGGAGGGCCAGGGGGTTAGGCCCCAAGAACTGCACGCTGTCAGGCTCATCCAGTCTCTTAATCTGCAGATGGAGACCAAGGTTCAGTGGCATTAGAGATTTCTTGGAAATACGCACCAGAGCCTTGATGGAAGTGTCACTCGAACCCAGACCTTGTGGTTGCCACATCTGCACAGGACACAGGAACCCAAGTTGTTCAGAGTCCTCGAGGGAAGTCTGTCAGTGCTCCCCGCCCTGCGGGCAGCCAGTCGCTCCTCCTCCTGCTCACGCTGCACTGGTGTGTTGAAGCATGCTCTGAGTTGCTATTAAAGTAATTTATGGGCATGTCTCCTGGACTTGTTCATCCTCTTATCCTCAGCACTTGGCCCAGAGCCTGGCCCAGAGCAGGCTTTTAGTAAGATCTGGGTGAATGAAAAATGAATGAATGAATTGCAAGTCATTCACCTGATTCTCAGTACTTTCTGGCTGCGCTCACCCCACTGAGTAGGTGTGAGGGATATGTGCAGGAGGATTGCACGGGGCCCAGCACAGGCCTGGCACTTGGAAGATGCTCAAAATGAATGAATTTGCTCCTCGAGTGAATGAAAAGCTGGACATAGCTCTGTCCTGAGGACCTAAGGCGTGAGAGTAGGCAACTTGGATGTTTAGAGTGCTTTCCACTCGAAAGCATCTTGTTGGGGGCAGGGCATGGTTATACCCCATCCTGCAGGTAAAGACTGAGGCACGCAGAGAGGAAGCAGCTGTCCTGAAGCCGCATGCAGCCAGAGGTAGCATGTGAACGCCGTGTTGTTTCCCAAGTCCTTAGAGCAGCTGGAGTCTTTCCTGGTGGCGGGAACCTTGCCCTCCACGCATTTGTCACTCTTTCCCTCCCTCCTCTGACTCTCCCCACCTCCTCTCCCTCCCCAGTACCGGTCTTGGGACTTCCTGGAACTTGGGTTTACCCAGCTGGTGCAGAGGGAGAGTCCAGAGGCCCAAGTCCTAATCGTATCTCTGTCATCTGTGGACTAGTCTCTCTGTGACCATGGGTGTTGGGTGAGGGCTGTCATGAGAGTCCCCAGAGCCTCAGCTTTCTGCTCAGTGAAAGGGAGAGAGTGACCCCTGTCTAGCCTCCCTAAGAGCTTGTAGGAGGGTCACAAATGACCATGGAAGTGATCATAGTTTTTTGCAAGTGTAATGCTACACTAGAACTGATTTCCCTGAGTCGCTCTCTGATTAAGGCTTCCAGCAGAAATTCCTAAACCTGGCTGTACCTCAGACTCATCTGGAGGTGTGTGTGCGGCAGGAAAGGGTTGGGTAGGAGGGGACTTTAAAAAATACAGAATCTCACCCTAAGCTCCTGACTCAAACTCTTTAAGGGTATTTTTGAATCATAAGGATTTGCATTTCTCAAAGTCCTTCTATTTCGATATAGTTGGTCTAAGGACCCCAACGCCAGCAGAAGTTTTCCTTTTAAAAAAGAATGTCTGTGTGCACGTTTTTAAAGGTTCTTTCATTTAGTCCACAGATATTTATCGGGCACCTACTCTATGCCAGCCACTGATCTCCTAGGGTTTTCAGCTTTCAAGATCACATAGACGTCTGAGACTCTAACGAAAGCTGCAGATGTCGTGTTCACCAACTACTGCCTATACATTCAGGGGCGAACAGCTTGGGGTGGGTCTGGGGTTTGTGGAGTCCTCCCTCTTAGGCATTTGGGGACATTTGGTAAACAAACTAAGTAAAATAATGACCCCCGTGTTAGAAAGTGACAGGTATAGTGGAAAAAAGGGAAAAGAGGGTAGGGGGGCGGGGGGATGGTATTGTTGCCCAGGATAGTCAAGGTGAGCCTTGGTGAGACCTGAGGTTGGAGCAGAGTCTTGAAAGAGGAGAGAGAGCAGCTTCGTGGTATCTGGGGCTTGAGTGGTCCCAGGAGAACGGGCTTCTAAGGGCTTCTAAGAGTGAAGCAGCGGGTGCCAGCAGGTAGCATGGTGGTCGAGGTGCTGGACTCCCACTCGGACGACTGCATTTCGAGTCCTGGACCTGGTGGTTTGAATATCATGTCTAGCACGTGTGTGTGCCCAAAATCCTGAAAGGAGACTGGAGAAGAGATTGCAACGTGGTTGTCCCCTCGTGGGGTGATTCCCCACTTTCCCTCTCACTGTCTCTGACTCTCTCTGGCCAGTGCAGGTGCCCTATGGCAAAAACCTAAAAAAAAAAAAAAAAAAAATCAAACAGTGAAGCATCAAGGACTGAAGAGTCAGATCAGCATTACTAGGGTGCTCCTTAGAAATGCCCAGTCTGGGGGCCAGCAGTTGGCGTAATGGCTATGTCGTTGGACTCTCGTGTAGTTGACTGCAGTTTGATTCCTGGACCCGGTGACTTAAACTCACTCTGGGTGTGCGTGCCCAAGATCCCAAGAGGAGAATGGAGGAGAAGGGATTGCGGCGAGGCCATCCCCCTGGGGGGTGATTTCTCGCTTTCTGTCTTTCTGTCTCTGTCTGTCTTTTTTGTTTTTTTTTCGCCTAAGGAAAACCCTCCCCCCCCCCCCAAAAAAAAAAAAAAAAAGGAAAAGGAAATGCCCAGTCTGGGGCTCCACCCCAGACTGAAGTCAGTTTCTGAATCAGAAACTGCACTGGCTCAACCCTTGCAATTTCCCAAGCCCTGCAGGTGCTTCTGATTCCAGACCCCAGAGTTAGGGTAACGCTTTAAGGCAGGTGTGAGCAGCAGCCATGAGGGACTGTGGCTCGTGTCAAGGGGTGCAGGGGAGGCTGCGGGGAGCAGATTTTTCTCTGGTCAGACTCATCGGCTCCCCATGTTTCCGTGAGCCACCTGACTCCCTGAGCACGTGTGTCCCTCGGGCCCTTGCTGTGCCCTCTGGGGTGCTCTTCTCTCAGACAGCCACACGGTTCTCTCCTTTATGGGCTCCGATCTTCATCGGCATGTCACCCCCTCTGAGAGGCCTGCCCTGCCCAGGTCTCCCTTTCTCCTCACGCTTTTCTTCTTCTCAGTCTTTCTACGATACCTGCACAGGGCTCCACGGTCAGTAGGAATTCAGTGAGCAGCTGCCGAATGAATAAATCAGGCACAGAAAAAGTTAGTATCTTTTTCTTTCTTTCGTCTTAAAATATTTGCTAGGGGGTGCATGTGCTTGCCAGAGACAGAGGGAGGGAGGAAGAGAAAGGAACCCGAGTGGGGGG
>NW_006203607.1:1580889-1594055 GCF_000334495.1 Tupaia belangeri chinensis | reverse complement strand
CTCCTGTGGGGATTCTGGGCACACACACGCTCTTGGCATCTTTCTCAAGCCTCCAGGGCCAGCCAGGATTCAAATGTGTGGCCAGCCATGTGGGACCTGGCTCCCCTAACCCTCAGCCCACAGGACTTGCCCCTACTTAGCATCTTTATTTGACAGAGAGGAAAGTCAGGGCCCGGAAGTCGGCTGGAACTTGCTGAGGTGCTCTGTGTGTGTGGTGGAGTCTGCTTGGCTCGTCCCCTCGCCTCCTTCAAGCGTTTGATCCAATGTTACCTTTCTCTTATCCCAGCTGCCCTACTTAAATGTAGGTTTTCAAGCATGTTTATAAATCTTTTTTTTTTTTTTAAACTTGCTATAGGGTGTGTGAGCTTGCCGAAGAGAGACACAGAGAGAGAGAGGGAAGGTGAGAAAGCACCCCTCTAGGGAGGATGGCCATGCCACAGTCCCTTCTCTTCCATTCTGCTCTCGGGATTTTGGACCCACATGCACAAGTGTCCAGCATGATTTTCAAGCCACTGGGTCCAGGACGCTAAGTGTGTAGTCGGCCACGTAGGCCACCTGGCTGGCACCTGTTCGTGAATTGTTTGATGTTCCTCCCATACATTCCATGGATGTAGGGTAGATGTAGCGACTCACTCCTAACAGACAGATAGCTGAAGTGATGGTGTCAATTCCAAGACTAGGTCATAATCCATATGATGGCTTCCTCCTTCCTCTGCTCTTAAATCACTTGCCCTGGGGGATGTTAGCTGACATCTTGTGAGGATGCTCAATCAGCCCGCAGAGAGGCCCCCCATGGCAAGGAACCCAGACTTTTTGCCAATAGCCCGTGGGGAACTAAGGAAGGCCTTTTGCCCACAGTGTCTGTGCACTATCTTGGAGGCAGATTCTCCAGCCCCAACCAAGCTTTCTGATAATTGCAGTCCATCTGCACCTTGTTTGCAACTTCATGAGAGACTCAGCCAGAATAAACTAGCTGAGCTGCTCTTGGGCCCTGACCCTCAAAAACAGAGATAAGAGATGTTTGCTGTTTTAAGCTGCTTCTTGTTGGGGTAATTCATTGCATAGGGAGAGAACCAGTACATGAATGTAACAACCTGTCCTGTTCCATGCTCCACGTGGGCCTTACCTTGGCCTACGGTTAATTTTTTTCTAAGCATTTATCATCTCCTAACACATTAAGTAAGTCACTTCCTTTTGATGTTCAATTGTTTATCTCCCTACCACCCGACTACCAGCAACAGGGAACATTGTCCATTTCATGTAACACTTAGAACAGTGGCTCACGTGTTACATTAAGTTTAAGAAGCTACCAATTTAAGAAGATTCTTATTTTGGAAAAGTTAAATTGTGAAAAGGAATTTGTGTTTTAGGCCAGCCCATGGACTGGTGGTTAAGGAAGCTGGATCCCGTATGGCCGACCATGTATAATAGTTTGAGTCCCTGACCCAGTGGCTTGAAAAACATGCTGGACATGTTTATGTGCAGGCCCCAAATACCAATAGGATGAAGAAATGGAGGATAGATTGCAGTGTGGCCATTCCCCATTGGGAGGTTCTTTCTCTCTCTTTCTCTCACTCTCACCCTTGCTTTCCCTCACTCTCTGGTGAGCACATGCACTCTCTGGCAAATTAAAAAAACTGTGTATCTTAGAATCAGTGAACTGTAGTTGCAGGTGCTGTAAGTACTAGAATAGAACGACAGATGCTGATTTTGGGCAGGGCAGCAATGTGCCCAGACAAAAATCAGACACATTCCTGAGCAAACATACGTCAGCAGAAGAGGCAGGGTGGAGCTTTTGGAAATACTCTTAGGAACAGAAAGAACTGGGCCAGCCAGTGGTGTGGTGATTAGGGCAGCTGGATCCCACATGGCCAACTTCATGGCTTGATTCTCAGACCTAGTGACTTGAAAAACACACTGGATGCATGCACACATGCACCCAAAATCCTGAGAGTAACAACAGAATGGGGGAGAGGGATTGTGGCATGGCCTCCCCAGGGATATGCTGTCTCACCTTCTCTCTCTCTGGAGAGTGCAACACCCTATAGTAAACATTAAAAACATGAAACCAGAGGGAATTATCCAGAACAAGTAAGTCCACAGAGGTGGAACAAAGATTGGTGGTTGCCTAGAGTTGGGAGGAAGGGAGAGTGGGCAAGCTTACTGGGTATGAGAGGGTTTTTTTGGGATAATGAACATGTTTTGGAACTAGGCAGAGCTGGTAGCTGCACAACATGGTGAATGTATTAAATGCCACTGAATTCTTTAATTTTCCGTTGTGTAAATTTCATCTCAATTAAAAACAAATAAAAAAACCCAAAGCAATCAAGCAAAAAGGATTGATTCATCATTCATTTTTTTTGTTTGTTTTTAAGGTTTTTTTTGCCATGGGGTGTATGTGCTCATCAGAGAGACATTGAGAGGGAAAGTGAGAAATTACCCTTTGGGGGGATGGCCATGCTGCAACTCCTTCTCCTCCAGTCTCCTCTTGGGATTTCAGGGATGCACACACACATACCTGGCATGATTTTCAAGCCTCTGGATCCAGGACTTGAACTGTGGTTGGCCATATGGGAGTCCAGTGCCTTAACCACCACGCCTCACCTACCATTCGCTTTTTGTGCTCTGTTTCCTCCTTTCCTGCAGGGAATGAGGACGTAATGCCTAGAGTAACAGCAGCCATTTTTTTCAGCATGAGAACGTAATAGTAACATTAATAATAGTAACAACTCATAGGAAACACTTAATAGGTTATGGATACTCTTTAAGCTCCTTACATACATTGCCTTAGTTAATATTTGCAACTACTCTATGAGAAAGATGCTATTACTATTTTCATGAATGAAAAAACTAGTCACGCTAAGGATGGCAGAGTAGGCCCCTCACGCACTGTGGGATCGCTGTAGAAATTCTGGATTCCTACCTTGGTCTTCTTAACTATTTGAGGAAAACACTGCTGTTTATTAAGTCACTACAGTTGGGTTTCTGTTCCATGTCTTGAGAATGGAAGCCCGGTGTGTCTGACTTCAGTGCACACGTCCCAAACCTCTGCTCTCCTGGCCTGTAGATCATTTGTCAGGAGCTTCCTGGTCTCTCCAAGCCCAAGGGAGGGTGACCTCTTTTAGACAGAGATGGGATTCTCTGTCCACTCTCAAACCCAGTTGCCCAGCCCAGGGCCTGGTCTGTCCCAACAGTGCAGTGGGGTGTGGGGATTAGCAATTCGGACCCAGGAAAGGAGCTGGGAGTGCAGAGAGGAAGGTGTTCTCAGGCACAGGGCAGACGTGGAAGACAACATGAGCCTGTGGGTGGGTGGTCTCATGGAGGAGTGAGGCTTTACAGGTGGTCAGGATCTGGACAGGTGAAGAAGGCACGGAAATGGGCTTTCTCAACAAAGAGCTTTTAAACGAAGGCACTGAGACGTGGACATCCGGGGCGAAATTCAGGAAGCCCCGGGTACCTGGGCAGTGCTAGGAAAATGCTCATTCATGTCTGTAGAGGGAGAAATCTTCCTGAAGGCTGAAGGCCTTGAACGTCTGCCCTCCTGGCAACAGAATCACCTGTGTAGACCTTTTCATGTCTTCTCAAGGCCACCCCGACAGGAGCATGGCAGGAGGTATTTCCCCACCGAAGTTCAGAGGCAGATCCATTGGGCTCATGCTGCCTAACAAGTGCAAGGGTGGGACTTGAACCTGACCTTTAACTTCACTTCCTACACCTGCCCGCTCAGGCAAATGATTGTCAGCACACTTCCCTGTAGACAGGGACCCCGGGGAGCTCTGAGCAGGAGAGGGAGGCTCCTGCAATTGGGATTGTCTCTCTTGCCAGTAGGAAGGAGGGGTAGATTCGGAGTGAACTTTTGGGACACAGCAACAGACTTGTTCATTCCAAAATTGCTGACAGAGTCTGACTGTGTGCCAGGCACGTCCTAGCATCAGGGAGCTTATAGTAAGGAACAAGAGACGCAAGAACCAAGTGAACAAACAAGCAACACAACAAACTGAAGGCCTAGGAAGGAAATAGGCAGGGTGGCTTGAACTTACTTTAGAAAAATGATCAGAGGGACCAGCAGGTGGCATAGTGGTTTTGGTGCTGGACTCCCATGTGGTCAACTATGGTTTGGTCCCAGACCCAGAGGCTTGACACTCACGCTGGGTGCATGTGCATGTGTGCCCAAAATCCTCAGAAGGGACTGTGGCATGGCCATCACCCTGCCAAGGGGTGATTTCTCACTTCTTGTCTCTCTTTCTACAGCAAGCACACATGCCTTATAGCAAAAAAAAAAAAAAAATCTCTAAAGGAAAAAAAAAGGTAGAAAGAAAGAAAAAGGGATCAGGGAAAGCTTCCTGGAGGGGGCCATGAGCTTGAACTCTGTCGGAGGAGGAGCAGCCAGCTCTGCCACAGGCAGAGGGCAGGTGTTCTGGGCAAAGAAGCAGCGTGTGCAAAGGCCCCACGGGGGGAGAGCTGGCAGATCTGCTGAACAGAAGGAAGGCTGGGGCTGGAGGGGGCTGAGCCCAGAGCCGACCCTTGGACAGATAGGCAAGGGCCAGCTCACACAGGCCCCGAGAAGCTGAGGCAAGGGCTTGAATTGTTCATGTTGGGAGGGGAAAGGAACTGGGGGTGTCCCTTGGTGCTCCATCAGGACCAGAACCCTAGAACCCTGTAAAAGAGGGAAATGAGAAAGGGGCTTAGGGGACCAGCAGTTAGCGTAATGGCTATGTCGCTGGACTCCCATGTAGTTGACCACAGTTCGCGTCCCGGACCCGGTGGCTTAAAACTCATGCCGGGCGCATGTGCACGTGTGCCCAAGATCCCGAGAGGAGAATGGAGGAGAAGGGATTGTGGCGTGGCCATCTCCCCTGGGGGGTGATTTCTCGCTTTCTGTCTGTCTGGCGAACACAGGCGCCCTATAGCAAAAAAACCTCTCCAAAAAAAAAAGAAAAAGGAAAGAAAGGGGCTTCGGAGGGTGGCTGGCTTTCACCGTAATTACCAAATAAGTGGAAGAAGTCTCTCTGCAAAGGGAGAAGAAGGAAATGGGAGAAAAAGGGAAGAGGGGAAATGGAGAAGGGATCCTGTCTGAATTCTTAATGGCTTTACAAGTGTTGTCCAGACTCTTGCCTGGCCCTTTGGGGCCCGGGTGGCACCCCAGTCTCCTGGTACAGTCCTGATTTGCTTTTGCTAGCTTGAGAAACACGGAAAGTGGGCCAAGATGGGAGAGTGTTGTGCCTATTATACAGGCAGTGAGGAGGATGCCTGGGGTAAATCACCAGTCAGAAGCTGGAGTTAGAGTTCTCAGTGGGTCTGGCTCATTCCCAGATCAGGCCTCTTCCACTACCCGCCCTAACTCCCCCTGCTCACGTCTGCCCACTGGGGACAAGGCTCTGGGCCTGGACGTGGCATCTCTGAGCATCCCAGCTGAAGACTGATAGAAACTGCTTCCTTGAGCTGAGGCATTCCCAGGCTGCCTCAGGAGATGGTGTGAGTGGGTGTCTGTGCATCCTTGAAAGCCGCTCCTTCTGGCCGGGCATCCCCAGACATCCTGAGAGTGATGGCCCGTGCCCAGCTTGGTAGGCAGGTTCAAAGGATGGCACAAGAGCCCTTGAGCCTCCCCCAGTGATGACCTTGACCTCTGCTTGCTGTGTAAGTGGGACTCGGAGACCTTGCACATCTGTAGGAAGGGGGTTTGCTCTGAACTGCATTTCCTCCCCAGCATCACCCATCCCTTCAGAATCAGGCTGCTAACCGAGTCAAGGCTGGGCCCAAACCAGGCGGGATTAATCATTTCCTCCACCACACTGCTACTGCATCCGGAGTCTGAGTCATTTCCGATCCCGGCACTTTAACTGGTGCCCAGCACAAAGCTGGTTTGGGGGACATTTGCTGAATGAATGCCACTGGATCTTACACTGTTGTGTCCACTTGGTCCACGGCAATGTTTTAGGCAACTTCAGGGAAGAAGCAGGGGTTAGGCTTTGATGTGGGAAGAGCCAGGATTGTGTGGTGCTAGAGGGCGGACTCTGCAGGCCCGTAAGTGTTCTGGCTTTGAATTCTAGCTCTGCCTCTCTGGGCCTTGAAATCTTAGGCCAATTATTCCTCTCATCTAAGCCTCAGTTTATTCGTCTGTAATATGGAGTGATAATAAGAGCAGCTATCTGACCAGATAACTAGGAGGATTAGATGAGATAATAGATCTAACGCAGAGTGGGAGCTCAGCAAAGATGAATATTTTCTACACTGGTATTTCCCACAGTACCTGGTACATGGGAGACATTCATTCAACGCTAGTCTCCTGCAGGTCATCCTGGACCAGCCTGCCCTGGTTAAGCTACCAGCTGACCGCAACTACACAGTGAGCCCAGCAGATACTAGCAAAAGGCTCACTGGGACCAGCAGTTAGTGTAATGGCTATGTCGCTGAACTCCCACGTAGTCGACCACAGTTTGAGTCCCGGACCTGGTGGCTTAAACTCACGCCAGGCGCGTGTGCGTGTGTGCCCAAGATCCCGAGAGGAGAATGGAGGAGAAGGGATTGCGGCATGGCCATCCTTCCTGGGGGGTGATGTCTCGCTTTCTGTCTCTCTGTCTCTCTCTGTCTGTCTGGCGAGCGCACGCACCCTATAGCAAAAACCTCTCCAAAAAAAAAAAAAAAAAAACCCACCCCGTGCATGCCCAAGATCCCGAGAGGAAAATGGAGGAGAAGGGATTGAGGTGTGGCCATGCCCCCTGGGGGGTGATTTCTCGCTTTCTGTCTCTCTGTCTCTCTCTGTCTGTCTGGCGAGTGCACGCGCCCTATGGCAAAAACCTCTCCAAAAAAAAAAAAAAGATCACCTAGCTGATCCCAACTGACCAGCAGTGTATAGAATTTCTGAGCTAATAAATGACTCAGCTCAGGAACCCGCAGTTAGCGTAATGGCTATGTCGCTGGACTCCCACGTAGTCGACCGCGGTTCACGTTCCGGACCCGTTGGCTTAAAACTCACGCCGGGCGCGTGTGTGTGCGTGCCCAAGATCCCGAGAGGAGAATGGAGGAGAAGGGATTGTGGTGTGACCATCCCTTCTGGGAGGTGATTTCTCGCTTTCTGTCTCTATGTCTCTCTCTGTCTGTCTGGTGAGCGCACACGCCCTATAGCGAAAACCTCTCCAAAAATGAACAAACAAACAAAAAAGACTCAGCTTTAAGCCCTTCAAGTTTTTTCTTTAAGTTTAAGTTTATTTATTTTTTCCATGAGTTAGAGAGACAGTCCGCCTCCAGTTTCAGCCAGTCCAGGATCATGGGCCAACACATGCCCAGCATACTCAGGGAGGTCTCTGCATGAACCTTGGAACTTTCCCATGTGGGTCAGCCGCACAGAGCCACATTTTCCTACTACACTACTTCAATCCCAGACCTAAGTTCTGAGCTCATTGTTACACAGCAAAAGCTAACTGATACAAACAATGAAGCAGTAGGAAGAGCTGGATAGAGCGGATCTTTTTCTTTTCCTTTCTTTTTTCTTTTTTTTCTTTTTTTTCTGAAAAGAGGTTTTTGCTATAGGGCACATACATTCACCAGAAAGACAGAGAGAGACAGAGAGACAGAAAGCGAAAAATGACCCTCCCCCAGGGGGGATGGCCATGCCACAATCCTTCTCCTCCAATCTCCTCTCAGGACTTTCGGCACACATGTTCACACACCTCACGTGAGTTTAAGCCACCAGGACTTGAACCATGGTCAACTGCATGGGAGTCCAGCGACGTAACCATTACGCCATCTGCTGGTCCCAAGGATAGATCTAACCTTTAGGAGGAATGAGAACCAAGCTTCTGTTGTTCCATCTCTTGGCTCTGCCTTTTTCCTGCACATTAACTCTCTCTCCTTCACAGCACACTGATTTTCTTCATGGAGCAGAAAACATAGCCGAGTTTTTTTTACCTTGCCCCTTCAACTGATAGAAAAAAAACTGACTCCTTTCTCTACATTCCAGGTCTAAAGATCCCTGGAAAAAGACTCATTGGCTGCTATCGTTTGAACTCATCCCCCAAGATCCATGTGTTGGAAACTTGATCCCTAGTGCACTGGTGTTGAGAGGTGAGACCTGTAAGAGGTGGTTAAGTCGTGAGGGCTCTGCCTTTGTGAATAGATTAGTGCTGTCCTTGCAAGAAGTTTGCTATTGCAGGAGAGGGCTCCTTATGAAAGGATGAGCTTGGCTCCCTCCCTTCCCTCTTTCTCTCTCTCTCCCTTCTGCCATGCTATGTAAATGAGAAGGCCCTCACTGGAGGCCGGCCTCTTGATCTCGGAATTTTGTTATAAATTACCCAGTCTATGACACTCTGTTTAAGCAGCAGAAAATGGTCAGGTTGGACCAAGCACCCTTTTAGACTGGTCGACGGGTGAGGGAGTATGAAGGGCAGGATCACACGTATCAGATGACACATACCGAGTACAACTACTTGTCAACACTGCTCTCTCTCTCTTTTTAATTTGCTAAAGGGTGTGTGTGCTCACTGGAGAACCACAGAGAGAAGGAAAAGGAAAGTGAGAAAGCACTCCCCTGGGGATGGCCACCCTGCAATCCCTTCTCCTCCATTTCTCCTTTTGAGATTTTGGGCATGCACACACACACTCAGCATATTTTTCAAGCCACTGAGTCTGGGATTCAAACTGTGCAGTTGGCCACCAAGCCACTGGCCAGCCCCCCTGGCACTGTTCTAAGGCTTAACATGTTAACTGGCTTCATTCAGGTAACATGACAATTCTATCACAGCTATTATCTCTGCTCGAAATGAGAAAACTGAAAGCTGAAGCCCAGAGAGATGAAGCACCTCTCCTAAGGTCACACAGCTGGAAAGAGGTGCAGCCAGAGGTGCGGTCAGAGGCTGACTCCAGAACTCACACCCTTGGCAACCACACCGCTCTCTCTTATTGGTTTTCTGGGGTATCCAATGTTTGAGGGGTGGGCCAAATGGAGGTTCCCCAGGAAGGACTGGAGTGCTAACCTAGAGAAAGGGAGCCCTGGGGGCCTTTAATCACACTGCCTGCAGATCACTAGATGGCTGTCACTGAGCAATGACAGCGGAAAGTCCTGGTGACCTCTGAAAATGAATTTAGAACCAGTGGGTGAACATAGCCAGGAAGAGGAAGTGGGTTTTAATTCAATGGAAGGAATTTCTTCAGAGTCAGGGAGGTTAATGCTGAAGGTCACACAGCAAGCCACTGACCAACTAGGATTTCAACTTCTGCCTGAAGGTGAGCTAAGGCTTTGCTGCTGACCACTGTGCCCCACCTTCATTTCCTTCTCGAAAAGTGCAAAGGAACTCCCGTGGGGGTGGGACAGGGAGAACAGGGCTCCTATCTGCCCCATCTCCTTAAAGACCTGCAGTTTCCCAGCAGAGGGAGGCTGCTGTGTCATCTCTAGTCGCCCTGAGGGTGTGACCTGCCTCCCTGGCTGGCGTGCATATTCGGGGTGGGGGGGGTCATGTGCCCCCTTGAACGCCCAGCCCACTGCTGGGCTGGGTGAGGCCTATGTACCTGGTTGGGTGTCCCACAACCCAGCTTGGATTTGGAGGGCAGGGTTGGGCCAGGAAGGAAGGGGCAGTCAGGGCTTTCCTCTGGGTGGGACAGCCTGGCCTTGCTGGGCGGGGATCCAGCCTAGGAAGGAATTTCCCAGGGCCATCTGAATTCTGTCTTGTGGAAGGAGAAGGGCCCTGATGGATGGCCTGCCCTCACCTCCCGGCAATGTCCAAGGGAGAAGAGAACTGGGGTGACTGCATTTGGAGAGAACAGGCAGCATTTTCCCTGGCGCTTCCCTCCCTGGAAAGATTATAAGACACCCATACCCTCAGAGCCGACTGGTGCCCGGGGAAGAAATCTTGGCTTTGCCAGGTGGCCACCCAGTGCTGTGTAAGTCACATATAAAACTGGAAATGTTCCAGTAGCTCTGTTTTCAAAGGTAAAGAGAAACATGTGAAATTAATCTTAACACCATATTTTATTTAACCCGATATTTCCAAAGTAATGTCATTGTAATAGGCAATCCATATAAAAATGACCAATGAGATAATACTCCATCTGCCACCTGGTGTGTTTTCTACATTTAGTTTCAATGAGCCATGTGTCAAGTGGCCAACAGCCACGTATGACTCCCGTGTTGGATTCTGGCCATGACGATCCAGGATCTCAGAATTCCGGCATCCTGAGATTGCCTGGGAAGGACTTCGAGGTCAGGTGGTGCCATCCC
This sequence comes from Tupaia belangeri chinensis, assembly GCF_000334495.1. Lineage (NCBI taxonomy): Eukaryota > Metazoa > Chordata > Mammalia > Scandentia > Tupaiidae > Tupaia > Tupaia belangeri. The sequence goes on along the minus strand of NW_006203607.1, from coordinate 1,583,842 downwards.
TCACACAGAAGGAAGTGACTGCCCTCAAGAAGACGCACTGCTCCTAGCACCGCTGAAGCTGGCACCTGTGTGTCCCATCTCAGATAATGCCCCTCCCCCGCGGAGGTGATTGCTGACAGCCACCACTAAGTGTGACACAGGTGAGGCAGGAAGGCCCTGGAAGGAGGTAGAATGACCCCTTCCCAGCAGTCATCCTCTCCTCAGTCACCTTCTCCCTTCCGAAGGACTGCCCCAGCCTGGGCACAGAATGGACAGGAATTTCTCTGGGGACTCCCCGCACCTGAGCGCAGGCTCAGACCCACCCCTCCCTTCTGCCTCCCCTTCCGTTTACTGCTGCCCACAATGAACTGACCCTGCCCTTGGCTGCAGACAGCGAGAAAGATGGAAGGTGGAGTTCCGGGGAGGACAGACCACACTCAGACCTCCTGGGGGACAGAGCAGCTCTCTCTGCCCAGGGACACTAGGGCAGGCTTCCTTGCTGGAAGGACAGAGACAGAGGGGCCATGGAACTAGGGTGATGGTGGTGGAGGAGAGGGCACAAAGGGAAGGGGCGTCAAGGCACAGGGGGGTGATCGAACGAAGGGGAAGTATGGTCTCCCATTTCCCCAGGGCCCATGGCCACTGCTGCTAGTTCTCTCCCTCATCCTGGGGTCCCAGGAGTCATGGCTTCCCATGAAAGAACGGAGATTCTGTCCACTTTGCCTGGACTCCTAAGAAGACCAGCACATGGAGGGTGCTCAATGAAGGCTTGCTGGGTGAACGGAGGAGAATGAAGAAAGATCAAGGGGCATGAGGCTTAGGCCAGGCCAGCTGGAGCACGGAGTGCAGGGACAGGTGGGTAAAGGGGCACGAAGCGGACTGGTGCGTCCTGAGCACTCCACATGTCCCCTCATCCTTAGGATCTCATCCACTCCCCAATGCTGGGGGGCAGGTTGTATCGCCCCATTTCTACAGATGTGGGAAATGAGGTTCAGAGCAGTTTAGTGATTTGAGGGGAGGAGGTAAGGTCCATTCTGTCTGATCTCAAAGGCTGATGTTTCTAGGTGCTTCCTGGCATGTCCTCGCCTGGCTACTGCCAAGAACCCATTAGTGACCACATCCTTGGCAGAGTCCACCTTCGGGCAGGGAGGGCTGCTTCACTGGGAGTTCCTGGTGAAGCAGAGGGTTCCTGGAGAGGCTTCCTGAAGCAGAGAGTTACTATCCCACAGGCTCAGAGGTCACACACGCACACACACACACGCACATGCACACACACACACACACACACACACACACACACACACACACACACACACACACACACACACGCGCTGGCCCCAGGTAAGGACAGGAGGCAGTTCCAAGAGCTAGAGTGGCTTGCTCAAGGTCAGATGGGGAGTGGGTGGCTAGAGGTGGGACTGGCCATCCTGCCCCTGGGCGCTGACTCATGGCCGCTGCTGTGGGAAAGTTGCTGTCAGTCTCTCAGCCTTGGCTTTCCCAGCCAGGCAATGGGTAGGATTGTTTTGACACATCTGCCTGGGCCTGGAGCCAGAGGCCTGGGAAAAAGCTGAGTGCAAAGCATCCTCAGGGTGCCTCACCCTCTCCCTGTTCCCAGTGCCAGCAGCTTGCAAGGGGCATCCCTCTCCATAGGCAGGAGCCTTTGCACTTCCAGCAGGGCTCAGGCCAGGCTTTGACGTGACTCCGATCTCCAGCACCCACACAGTGGGGTGACCAGCTGTCCTGCTTTGCTCAGGACTGCCTTAGCTTTAATTCTTTAGGTCCTGCATTCCGGGAACCCCTCAGTCCTAGGCAAACACAGTCCTAGCCCTGGCACCAAGTTCATGCTTGGAACTTGAATGTAGGAAATCAGCCAGCTAAAGAACAGCCAATTGGGTCAGTCAGTGGCATGGTGGCTAAGGAGGCTGGGACCCACATAGCTGACTGCACAGTTTGAGTCCTGGACCCAGTGGCTTGAAAAGCACGTCTGGCACATGTGTGTGCATGCTCCAAATCCCAAGAGGAGAATGGAGGAGAAGGAACTGTGGCATGGACATTCCCCCCAAGGGGTATCTTCTCTCTCTGTCTCTCTGTCTCTCTCCTATGAGTACACATACCCGTAGCAAACTACAAAAAAAAAGAGAGCAAGAGAGAGAACAGCCAATGAGCAACAGTGCTGTTCCGTTTTATTGACGAGGACTGAGGCCCAGAGAGTTTCAACATCCGGGTTGCTCATCTCTGCCTCATGCCCTCCCTCAGCATTCGAGTTCCCTGAAACTCGCCATGAGTATTTCAAGCTGGTCACCGGAGGGAGTTGGAGCAGGGGTGGGGTGAACAGCTGGGCAGAGAGGAGGCATTCAGTGAGTCTCGTCCGGCCCCCAGCTTAAAGAAGGGATGAAGAAGGGGCTGCACAGTGAAGTCTCCATGGCCCTGCCCCACTTGGTGGGTTCGGGCCTCCTGTCAATCATTCTAGCTTTGTGGCCTTGAGCAGGTGAGGTTTTCTCTCCGCCTCAGTTTCCTCCTCTGTAAAATGGGGTACAGTCATGATGCCCAGGCCCAAGGCCAATGCAAGGATTAAATAAGATAATTCGTACCACGCACTAAGCCCGGCGTCTGGCACAGCTCAGGTCCACCGGAAAGCCCGCGGCAGCTACTTTGCCTATTTGGTGCCCACAGTATTCCTGGCATACTCTGTGTGGTGAGCAGTGGGAGCAGCCTGGAAGGACAGACGACGGCCACTCCGGCGACTGCATGCATCAAGCCCATCATCTTGCTGTGACTCGGTTTCCACGTCTGTAAAATGGAGCTTTACCCCATTCTGGGTGCGAGAAGGAAGAGAGCCAATGTGTATTTGGAAGGAGCCAGGCCCGGATCAGGTTCTTAATAGATGAGCCGCCCTTTCCTCCCAGTGGCCCCCTTAGTCCTTAGAGCAACTCCGGGAGGAACTTATGATCAGGCCCCTTTCCCAAAGGGAAAG
>NW_006203607.1:1580666-1580874 GCF_000334495.1 Tupaia belangeri chinensis | reverse complement strand
GGGAAAGAGCAGTGAGAATGTACTCAGAAAACGCTTAGTGAGCAAATAGACTCACTCAGGTTTGAGGGGTGCGTGAGCGAGGAGGTGCGTGAATGAACGAACTAATGGCGAGCGGATGAGTAAGTGAATCCAGGCGGGCAGGGCGCCTGGAACCTCTCTCCCCTGCACCTCCTGCGCGTGGGAACCTCCTGGAATGCTTGGCCACTCA
>NW_006203607.1:1570018-1580465 GCF_000334495.1 Tupaia belangeri chinensis | reverse complement strand
GCTCCCGCCGCCGCCGCCCGGGGCAGAGGGCACCGCGGTTCCCACGCTCTGGCCCTGGGCCGGGGGCGGTCTCGGGACGGCTTCGCCGCGCTCGCCACCGCCGCCGAGGCCGGGCTGTAATTAGGGTAATTGCGCTGCTCCCAGCCCGGGGCAGCTCAGGACCCCGGCTGCGCCGCGCTGGCCCGGGACGGGCAGGACAGGGGGCAGCCAGGCAGGGGCGCAGCCGCCCCTGGAGCAGCCCGTTCCTCCGGACAGGTGAGTCAGTACACCTGGGCGGCCGGCCTCAGCCAGCAGGGGCTCCCGGAGCAGGCTTTGTGGGGCAAGGGGCCCGGGAGAACTAGCCTCGATGGAGCCGCTGGTGGGGGAGGCTGCTCTTTCGTGCTCAGCCCTGGGCTCTGCGCAGATGCCAACGTCTGAACCCTCCCACCCGGGGCACCCCACCCGGAGAAGGCGCTCAGCACACAGAACGGCATCCTCATCACAGCAGCGGAACGGGTGGGCGTCAGGGGACCCGGCAGGGTTAAGTGATGTGCGGAGATCGCACAGCCAATACACCCATGCCTCAGAGAGGGAGAAAATGAACACCCTCTGCGCGCAAATGCTGGTTTTGCGACCTCGAGTTCCTCGAGTTACTGCACCTTGAATTCCACCCTAAAGTCCGACCCTGACTGACTCTTAGGATCTTGACTGGCCTAGTCATAAACCCAGATGCTTCCCATTGAGACAAGCCACATGCAGCCCTTTTGGAAAAGGCAAATTAATAAAATGAAATCACCTGATTTTAAGATCTAATCTCTAGTCCGAGACCCAGCCCAAACCTTAACCCTGTTCCCAAATTAATCTAGACCTTGGCCCCATTCATGTCTCCAACTTTCTCCGCAGTGAACTGTAGGGAGTGGCCATTCTGAGCAAACATGTGACCTTCAGACACACGCAGAAACGTGGTTCCATGGACAGTCATTTGCAGGGCAATGAACACCCTAAACATATAAATGCATCAACTCTGTGTTCAAAACTACAGAGCAGTTTTTTAAAAGTCACATGTATTCATCAAAATTTGCCCAAAAAGATTTTTAAAAATTTACGTAAAACTTTGTGTCCCAAGTGTCTTCCCATCTTCACCCAATTGACATTCAAAAACAACTAACTTTACATTTCACTTCCCCTTCCCCATTTTCTGCCCTTTAAAAGAATAAGCCTGAATACAATTCAAAGCCACGACTCTCTCCATCAGAGAAGTCCGGACCACGTCATCCCCACTTTTCTATACTTACATGTGTGTTTATTTTTATGTGTATTTTCTAATCCACAGCTCCCCACTTGGGCACACGTTCCTTTAGCCGTGGCAGCCAAGGCCTTGACCCTTGCACCCTCCCAGCTCCCCAGGTACCCTCCCTTCAGTGTGGTTGCAAGCCTCAGGGGTTTTGCACGCGCTCTAGCCTCAGGCCAGGCCGTCCTTTCTCCAGGGCCATCTGGTAAACTCTCTCACTTTTCAAGGTCCACTTCAAGCCCTTTGTGCTTCAGTCCTGGCCCGATGCCACCTTGTCCCTTGGCCAGGTCCTCCTCAGACTCTGAGCTCTTCGAGGGTAGGTCACAGTCTGCAGGGAGTAGGAATTGGGAATAGAAACAAATGCGGATTGTGAATGAGTGGGAGAATGAAGAAGTACATGAATTAGTGAATAAGCATGTAAATTCTTACTCTGAGCTTAAATCTTTAACCCTCCCCCAGGATCCTTTTCCTTTCCAAGTAGGTAATGACTAAAAGCCCAAGAAAACCCTCAGCCCCCAGGTTCCCTGAGATTGTCAGTCGTGTGCGTGTGCATGTGTGAGCATGCACATTAGTAGCCCAGGAATTTGAATCGGACAAGCCTGGAGTCCGCTCTGGCAGTGATGTTTACTAGCTGAGTGACCTGGGCAAGGCCGTCACCTCTCTGGGCCTCCTGAGCTGTAAAACATGGCAACAATAATAAAACCCATCTCGGAGCGCTCCCGTTCCTCTGTTTATTCACGTCTCCGAGCCCATTGCCTGTGGCAGGCTCGGTGTTCCGTGCTGCAGAAATGGGGGTGGAAGGACACAGTCTTCCTCCTAAAGGAATACCAGTGAGGACAGGAGGCAGGCCTGCAGGGAAGGGGGCCTGGGAGGGCGTGGAGAGGGCGCCTTCATGGAGGGTGTGAGAATTAGTCAGGGGTTGCCGTTGGACAAGTCCTGGCAGAGGCAGCCAAACGTTCAAAGGCACCAAGCCGTGAACAAAGGGCTCCCTATTACTGCTGCAGGACGAAGTGGGAGTGGGGGGAGGCAGTAATTGGGGCTGGTGAGAGTGGCAGTGACCGGAGCAGGAACGGCTTCAGGGGCAGTCTATGAAGTGTGCACTTTGTCCTGTAAGCAATAGGGAGCCATCGCAGACTTGAGCAGGGAGGCATGGCCACTCTGGCCAGCAGCGTAGAGGACAGCATGGAGGTGGCCGTGGCGGGAAGCTAGCGGGGGAGAAAGTGCTGGTGATAGCTAACCTTTATTGAGCGCCTAGTATCATTTCTACCAGGCGGTGCTTAAATGCTTGAGTCGGAGTAGGTGCTCTGGGGGGCTGGCTCTGCAGCCCAGCAGTTAAAGCATTGCACAGAGGAAGTGGGATCCCACATGGCAAGCCAGAGTTCAAGGCCCAGCACCGGTGGCTTGAAGAGCATGCCAGGTGCACACGGTCTCTCCCTCTGTCTTGTGTGTGCACAGGTACCCGCTGGCATAAAGTAAAATAAAGCACAGTAGGAGCTTTTGTGATCTCCTTCCAGAAATGCCACCCACCCACCACTGTCTCCTGCATTTCTATCTCCAGCCTGACCCCTTCCTCCCCACACCCTAGACCCAGATGCTCAGCTGCCCACTGGCTTCTCTGCAGGATGCCTGACAGGACCTTACCCTTCCCGTGTCAGAGCCGTCTCCCAACCTGCTCCGCCCTGAGTCTTTCCCACCGTGGTGGATGCAGCTTCACTCTTCTAGTTGCTCAGGCTACATCTCTCAAGTCATCCCAAACCCCGTCCTCACCTCACGCCTGTTTCACTCGCCACTGGCAACGTGTCTGCAGCTTCTGCCGATTCTAACTGAGCAGACGTCCTGGATCTGACGGCCTCTCACCTCCCCAGCTGCCAGCTGGGCCAGGCTCCGCTGCCTCTTGCCTGGATCACTGTGAAGGCCCCGTTCTGACTGGTCTCCCTGCCTCTGCCCTCGCAGTCTACTCTCCACACAGCAGCCAGTGTGATCTTAAACTATCAAGTTGAGGGGCCAGCAGGTGGTGTAGTGGTTAAGGAGCTGGACTCCCACATGGTCGGCTGCAGTTTGAGTCCCTGACCTGGTGGCTTTTGGAATTCATGTCAGGCACATATGTGGGTATGTGGATGTGCCCCAAATCCCAGGAGAATGGAAAAGGGATTGCAACATGGCCATCCCTCCCAGAGGGGAGGTGGCTTCTCGCCTTCTGTCTGTCTCTCTCTCTTTCTCGTTGGTGTCGTTGCCTTTGCATTAAGTGTCTTATTCAAGCAACAGTGGCCTACGCTAATATTTTCTTTCCTCAAGTAATCTATGGAGACTAGTGCTCTCATTTTGGAGAGTATTTCCATGTACACCAATGTTCACTTAAACACATTTTTAAGTGTGTGTGTGTGTGTGTGTGTGTGTGTGTGCGTGTGTGTGCGTGTGTATGCGTGCCCAAAATCCCAAGAGGAGAATGGAATAGAAGGGTCTGTGATGTGGCCATTCCCCCACCCCCAGCGGGTGCTTTCTCACTTTCCCTCTCTCTCTCTCTCCAATAAGATGCATGTACCTTATAACAAAATTTTAAACAAGAAATAAAACAAAATAATAAAACCATCCTCAGTCTGCCCCATCTCTCTCAAGTCCAGGTCCAAGTCCATACTAGCAAAGAGGCCTCTCCATGGCCTAGTCCCTGTCTCCCCTGCCACTTGAGACCTCTTCTTCCTCTCTTGTCCCCACGCTGCTCCTTGTGCCCGGTCTTCCTCACCAGTCTTCCGACACACCGAGAAGGCAAAGCCTCAGAATCCTCGTTCTTGCTGTGCCCTCTGCCTGGACCGGCATCTCCCCAGAGAGCCACGTCATTTCCTCTTCAATTAATTGTCTGCTCCAGCATCATCCCGCTATTGCGGGACCCTCCCTAACCACCTCATTTAAAAGAAGAGTGCTCTTTCCTCCCTTACCAGACACTCTCCGCCCCTCCCCTTTTATTGATTATAGCACCTGCATCAGAACCAGAGACATTTTACAGATTATCTTTGGTTGTTGTTTTTCTCCCTACGTCTTTCTTCTCCTCTAATGCCAGAACATCCATCCCATAAAGACAGGAATTTTTCTTTCTCTTTTAAAAACAACAACAAAAGAACTATTTTATTGTTATTATTGTTACTTTTAAAATTTGCTGTTGGGCACATGTACCCACCAGAGAGAGACAGACAGAGAGAAATTGGGGCGAGAGGGAAAGTAAGAAAGCAAGCTGCCAGGTCTGGGACTCAAACCCCAACTGGCCAAGTGGAAGTCCAGCACCTTAACTACCATGCTACCTGCTGGTCCCAGGGATTTTTCTTCATCTGCTTCACTCCCCAGTGCCATTGTAGGTGTCCGGTACCTTGTTTGTTTGTTTGTTTGTTTTTTTAAGAATTATTTTATTTAACTTTATTTATTATTATTATTATTTTATTTTGACCATAGAGAGACACAGAGAGAGGGAAAGTGAGAAAGACACACACACAGAGAGAGAGAGAGAGAGAGAGAGAGAGAGGGGAAAAGTGAAGCTGCCAGGTCTGCGACACGAATGGCAGTTGGCTGTGTGGGAGTCCAGCGCCCCCAACCACCATGCCACCTGCAGACCCCTCCAGTACCTTCTTTTGAACATTGGATACGGAATCCTTGCTTTACAGAGGACGATGGGAAACAGGAAGGCTGAGGAGTCTGCTCATCGTGCCTTGGCAGGTGACTGGGCTGGGGTGATGAGAGCAGAAAGGAGCCGTGACAGCCGCTGGGGGAGAGGAGGGAATGGGATCAGGCAGCTCGGTCCAGAGTCCACGGGCTGACTGCCACCAGGGATGATGAACCTGATACCTCGGGATCGCCCAGGGCTGACCCAAAGGTTGACTGAGGTAGAAAATACATCGTTCGGGGCCAGCTGGCGGTGTGGCAGTTAAGGCCGCTGGCTCCCACATGGCAGACTGCGCAGTTAGAGTCCTGGACCAGTAGCTTGAAAAACACGCTGGTGTGTGCGTGCATGCCCCAAATCCTGAGACGAGACTGGAGGAGAAGGGACTGCGGTGTGACCATCCCCCTGGGGGGTGCTTTCTCACTTCTTTTCTCTCTCTCAGGGAGTGCACGTGCCCTACAGAAAAAATAAAACCACATTGTATATGTAGTGAAAAGAGATGTTTGAAAAACGATCCCACACGTGGTTAATCCTAGCCCTCCCACTCCTGATGTGGGAGACTTCAGCTGCTTCTGGGGGCTGGATCGGCAGCAGCAAGATGCTCACCTTGAGCTTCACGCTAAACGGAGGTGCTGAAAGAGCAGAGCAGGTTGCAGTGTCGGGATCCAGAATTTCTACACAGAGATCAATTCGCTTAGGAGAGAGAAAGACTTCTGAACACCACCCCCGCCACCTCCACCAACTTCCTTGTAAATCTCCACCTAGAGTCTGGCCATGTGGAAGCATGGGCTTTTTACTACAAGCCCTGGAGGGAGGGAAGGTATGAGGTGCAAGCCTGATTCTCGGTGTGATTGCGTGTGTATCCCCTGGAGGGCTTGTTCCAACAGGGCTGGAAGGCCCGGCCCCACCCCAGAGTTTCGGATTGGGTAGCTGGAGGGCGGGGCCCAGAACCCGCGTTCTTACCAGATTCCTGGTGGCACTGACCACCATTTGAGTTGCCCTGCCGTGGGGGAATGTTCTCAGCCACACTGACCACGCCCTATCCCCCACCCCAAGATGGAGGTCTGGAGAGGGGGTTTCTGGACCTCAGGAGACAGGGGTGCAGAAAGACCGGGCGGGAAGAGAGTGGGGCTAAGAGGAGGTGGGTGGAGGCTGTGGCCGGAGTAGTGGAAGGCAGGGGCCAGGGCACCTACCCAGAGGACAAATGCACCCACCACAGAGGTGGGCGCCCGGGAGAGGAGACGGGCTGGAAGCAGCGCTGGGAGCAGAGACCCCTCCCCCAATGGTGAGACCATCCAAGCCCCAACTCTACCCCCTTCGGGTGTCGCCTTGGAGAAGGGATGGAGGAGGCTGAGAAACCCTAAAAGATGGTGTATCTTATCCCAAAGATCCCCAAGTGGACCCGGAATGGCTCAGCTTAGGCTTTCTTGCCCCAGAGTCACTGACTGCTCTCTCTGCTCCCACACGGCGTGGGGAAGTGGCCCAGAGTTGCTCACAGGGTTCAAGAACATGGGCTGTGGGGAGGCCCCTCCAAACCTCAGACTCTGAGAGTGTAAGGTGGGGGTGAAAACTGCGTCCATCTCTGAGGACCGAGAGGTTCAAGCGAGACCATGCGTGCAGCGGAGCAGAGCCGGGGCCGGGTGCAGAGCAAGCCTCCATACATGGCGGCCCTTACGATGGGTTTTCAGCATCCTTTCCCTCCTTCCATTCTTCTCCTGCTGTTCCTTTCCTCCAGCGCTCCCTGGCACCTACTCTGTCCCCACTGGCTTTTGCCTTCTTGGTACTCATCAGCCTATGGTGTGGCGAGGGGGATCAGGTCAGTAGGCAATTACCCACTGCGGGGAGAAGCCTCCCCGGGCCAGCCAGTGGTGTGGTGGTTAAGGCAGCTGGATCCCACACAGCTGGCTGAGTGGTTCAGGTCCTGAACTAGAGGCTTGAAAATCACACTGGCACACGTGCATGCCTGCCCAAAATCCTGAGAAGAGAATGGAGGAGAAGGGATTGTAGTGTGGCCACCCTCCCCCCCACCCCAGACAGGTGCTTTCTCATTTTCTCTCTCACTCCCTCCCTCCCCTCTCTTATTTCCCTCCTGCGAGCACATGTCCTATGGCAAATTTCAAAAAAAAAAAAAGAAGGCTTCCTGAAGGATGAGGTGTATTTAGCTGGCTTTGTACAGGCTGATAATACAGCAAAAGAAGAGAATGTATTAAAGGAATAATAACACCTGAGAAAGAAAAAGTGGGAATTACAAAATGTCTCCCTTGGTCAAGACTCAAATACGATTCTAATATGAAGTTGATACGGTTTACAATGGGAGGCAGGAGAGCGTGGCCCACTTGGAATCCGATAGACTGAGCTGGAATCAGAGCGCGACGTCTCACTAACTGCGTGAACTAGAACTCTGAGCCTCAGTTTCCTCATCCGTGAAAGGAGACTGACGAGAGCGCCGTGCATGTGGATTTGTGGTAAGGAGAGGAGGCGGGTTATGGGAAGCATCTCACGTATATTTACTGGCCACTGATTCGGAGTCCAGGGCTGGGGAGTGGATGAGGGCTCTCTGCTCTCCATCCATGTTTAAAGCAGGGCTGTCACCCTTCTGTCTCTCCCTTGGTTTCTGGATCTCTGAATCTCAAGGACCTGGTGACCCACCTGGGTCCCTACTAGCCCGGGTCTCTCGAGGACAGCCTCTGAGTCAGGGTCTGTCTAGTACACCTACTTTGGAAAAGAATTTGGCCTTTTTTTATTATAGAGATTTTTTTTTTTTCCTATAGGGGCATATATGCTCACTGGAGAGACAGAGACAGAGAGACAGAAAGTGAAAAATTACCCCCCTTGGGGATGGCCATGCCGCAATCCCTCTCCTCGGGATCTGGGCATGCACGCACACATGCCCAGAGTGAGTTTAAGCTGCCGAGTCTGGGACTCAAACTGCAGTTGACTACGTGGGAGTCCAGCAACGTAACCATTACGCCATCTGCTGGCCCCAGAATTTGGCATTGTTAGCAAAGCTGAGGGGCGCCTGTATTTTCACTAATTCCCCTCCTCTGAATTTACTTTAGAGACCTGGCGCTGGGAGGGACGTCGGGCCTTCACCCACCATGGCAACGCTGTCTGCAGTCTCCAAACAGGAACATCTCCGACTCCGGCAACAGCAGACTGCATAAACAACTGTGGTCCACTCCAAGTGACCTACGACTGGTGACATCCAGGAATCTCGGGGCCGAGCTGTTGAATAAGCAGAGAAAGCTGTGGCGAAGGCGTTCAGGGTCTTCCCACACACAGCTCACCAGCACTCAAAGCCAAATGGTACTTTATAAATAAACGTGAATGAAAAGTAAGGTTTAAAACGAGAGAACAATAAGCACACCCTTCAATAAGCACACCCTTCAATAAGCACACCCTTCAGGACGGGGCTTTCTCCTGGAAGGTGGGAGGGCCCCAGGGCAGGGAAGGGCTTGTGGGTGCACAGAGGTGGCCGAGCTGGGGAGGGGTCCGGGCATGTGGAGGAACTGAAGTGTTTGGTTTTTTTTGTGTGTGGTTGTCATATTTAGAGCATAAACGTGTATTATAAAAATGCTTTTCTATACTTACTCAATGCTTAATACAGGGGGACATCTCTGCTGTGGAGCTTTCGAGAGAGGAGCCCAGAAGAGAAGGGGGCTATAGGGACTTGGGGCGATAGGGCCCACCTTGCGAGAAAGAGTGGGGGTGGCGGGTTCCCCGTGCTGTAGCCCCACTATCATCCAGGAATGCTCAGACACCCCAAATCCCTGCATCCGGGGAAGGAGGGAAGAGGTGCCCACCCCGATGAGGCCCTGACTGGCTTGTTTCACGTCAGGGCCTGCGGGGAGAGCCCCTGGGACGAGGCCCGGAGAGCCCCGGTGGAGCCCCAGGTGGAGCCCTTGTGCACGGGTGTTCCCAGGCTGTGCCCTGCTAGCCTGGCCTCCAGCTCCACCAGCACCGTGCAGGGGAGGGATGAGGCAGGGACTCTAAGGGTAGTCACAGGGAGCCAGGCAGCCCTGCCTTGGACTCTCAGGACACTACCTTCTGCTGCGTGTGGGGCCCACGTTCCACTCACCAGATTTTAAGACAAAAGTCTCCCGAGAGCTCAGTAGTTTAGTCACTCTAGAATCGGGGATCTAGTCTGTGAGAATTTCCTCCAGCAGATCGGGGTGGGGTAGGGATGGGGGAGGTGTTTCTCCAGGCAGCAGGATTGTGATAGCGTCCAACCCTGGCCTTCCAGCAGCAGCGCCCACGACAGCCCAGATGGGATCTCTGAAACCTGGATCCTGAATTCCAGATTCTGGAGGGAGTGGGTGGGAATGGGGGATCAGCACAGCTGCAAGTGCTCAGGACTTTGATTTAGGAAACCCAGTTCTCACGAGCTGTGGGACCTAGGCAGGTCTTCCTCTTCCTGAGCCTCAGGTTCCTCATCCTTAAAGTGGGGGAGCAATCTCTGCTCCTTCCAGAGCGGCCGTGGGAGATGAAAAGAGAACGTCCACCAGGACAGCGCAGGTGCTCAGGACAGCGCAGGTGCTCAGGACAGCGCAGGTGCAGGCCCAGGCTGGGCCAAAGGTGCCTCTTCCCTCTCCCTGGACTTGGGTTGGGAGGTTTCCGATCACAGCCAGGGAGGAGGCTTAAAACTTGGCTCTGTTCCCATCATCCGTGCTCCTCTCCCCCCCCTCCTCTTCCCTCTCTCATGTGTCTATCCCACTCCCCCACATCCCCTCCTCTCCAGCTTGGTGGTTCTTGGGGACACACCTCAGTGGTGGGAGTTGTTTGCTGAGTATTCTCAGGCTTGGTGCAGCTTTCCTGCCACCCATCAGATGCCATCCAGGTCACTCCCACTCAGGGTTACCCTACTCTGCCTAAGAACAGCCTGGCCAGGCCTCTACCTGGGCTGGCTTTAATGAACACCAACTTGAGCTGCTCCTTCCTCTGCTGTGGCCCTCCCTGCCTCTCCGTTCCAGCACGTTCTCCACTGGTCGGTACCATGAAGATCACAAGAGGACCCACACACAGGACGCCTGGATGGACTGGGGAGACTGAGGGCTTAGGCCAGGGGAGGTGCGGTGGGTGTGTATGAGTGATGGTCGTCAAGCAGACTGTGGCCCATTCTGCTAAGCGCTATGTCATTTTGAGTCACCTTGATAAGAATCAGAGCCCATCATTCAAGAATTAAATCAATCACAGAACAGAAGCTCCTTGAATGAAGGGGAGGCCAGGTGCCCTTGAGCTAGGGCCCTAATGTCGTAAGTACCTACTGCATGTCTTCTTCCAGCTTTCCCCAAAGGGAACTTGAGAATTTACTGGGGTTGGGGCCAGCAGATGGCTTAGTGGTTATGTTTCTGGATTTCCACGTGGCCAACCGCAGTTAGAGTTTCAGACCCAGTGGCTTGAAATCCCCACTGGGCGCGTGTGCGTGTGCCCACGATCCCAGGAGGAGAAGGGAGTAGAAGGGATTGTGGCATGGCTATCCCCCCTTGGGTGTGATTTCTCACTTTCCCTCTCACCGTTTCTTTCTCTCTTTC
>NW_006203607.1:1554661-1569987 GCF_000334495.1 Tupaia belangeri chinensis | reverse complement strand
GGTGAGAACATGCACTCTGTAGCAAAACCCTCTAAATAAAAAACTTAAAAAACAACGGGACCAGCAGTTAGCATAAAGGCTATATCACTGGACTCCCATGTAGTCGACTGTGGTTTTGCGTCCCGGACCCAGTGGCTTAAAACTCACGCTGGGAGTGAGTGCGTGCTTGCCCAAGATCCCCAGAGGAGAATGGAGGAGAAGTGATTGTGGAGTGGCCATCCCCCCAGGGGGTGATTTCTCGCTCTCTCTCTGTCTGTCTGGTGAGTGCACGTGCCCTATAGCAGAAACCTTTTCAAAAAAAAAAAACTTAAAAAAAGAATTCGTCAGGGTCAACGTGCTTGGAGGAAAAGGAAAATCCAGACTTTGGGTATAGCTTACCCTGCGTTTAACACTATCCCACTATCCCTGGGGATGTAACGCCTCTGAGGCCCATGAACGCGCGTGAGGGCACCTGGTCTTCTCACCACCCACAGGATACCAGGCCGGCCCGCCATCTTAACATCATGCTGAGCAGACTAAGACCTGGTGAGCAGGGAGTAGCAGACTTCCTAAACCCCCTGCGGGGTACACACGGGCTGGAGGTAGGAAAGAAACCCCTCAGAAATGCCGGGGCTGGTGCCTCAGTGATGTTTCTGAAGGTCTAGATGTCAGTGGCTTCTCACGGCATTTCCTCCAAAATGGAAGGTGAGTGGCTGCCCTGTGCGCTCCTACCACTAAGAAAGAACGTGGTACTTGGTGAGCCTACGGAAATGGGGCATCGGGTTCCACGTTTGGTGTGATGTTCTTTCCCATTTACCAAGTTCTCCATGAATCCCACCTGGAGTGAGGCCCAGGGGAAGAGAAGATTCCAGCAGGGCAGGTTGCATTGAAGGCCACTCAGCCACAGGGGCCTTTGAACCCAGCAAAAGTAAGGGTGTGCAACACGATGGGTGTCGGGAGACACTGGAGCCGCAGAAGAATCATAGCAAGTGGCTGTGGGTATCTTTTTTAAAAAATATTTTTATTTTTAAATCACAGCTTTTTTTTTTTTGAGAGATTTTCACTGTAGGGCGCGTGCGCTCGCCAGACAGACAGAGAGAGACATAGAGACAGAAAGCGAGAAATCACCCCCCAGGGGAGACGGCCACGCCGCAATCCCATCTCCTCCATTCTCCTCTCGGGATCCTGGGCACGCACGCACACGCGCCCGGCGTGAGTCTTAAGCCACCGGGTCCGGGACACGAACCACGGTCGACTACGTGGGAGTCCAGCGACATAGCCATTACGCTAACTGCTGGTTCCCAAATCACAGCTTTTTTGAAGTATTATAATTCCTCCATAAAACTGCATATATTTATATTGATCAATTGATTGATTTTTATGACAGAGGGAGTGTGTGTATAAATGAGTGAAAAAGAGAGAAAACAGCACCTCCCCACCCCACAATGGAGATCTGGTCACCCCCAAATCCTTTTTCTTCCAGTTCTTCATTCTTCAGCATCCCTGGCTCACATTTGCACACTACTGGTGTGTTTTCTCAGCCAATGGGGCAGGACTTGAATCCTGGTTGATCATGTGGGATCTGGCTTCTGGAAACTTCTAACCCCTTCACTGCGGGGCTGGCCCAAGCATGTATTTAAAAGTACCCAATTTTACAAGCTTCCTTATACATGTACACCTGTAAACCCATTGCCGTCATCAAGATAATGAACATCTTTGTCATTCTTCTCTCTAGTCATTTTTTTTCTGACCCTAGCGACCACCAATCTGCTTTCCATATTTGAGCCTTTTGTATAATGGGTTGTTTGCATAATGGGAAAGTCATGATGCATTTTTGCATGGAAAAATATGCCGAGACTTTCTTGACGACCTATTACTCGGAATCATACAGCATGGACACTCTTTTCCCTGTTTTCTTTCCCCTGCACATAATTATGTTGAGATTTATCCATCTTCCTGCATCTAGCAACAGTGAACCCTTTCTTGCTGAGTGGTATCCACTGCCTGGATCTTCCATGATTTGTTTATTCAGCAATCTGTTGATGAGCAATAGGGCTTTGTTTTCAGCTGTTGCAAATCAGGCCGTTGTGAACATTGATGTATGAGTTGTTGTATGGACACAGTCTTCCATTTCTCTTGACTAAATTCCTAGGATGGGAATGACCGAGTCATGGAGTAGGTATATGTTTGAGTGTTTAAGAAACCCCCAGGCTCAGTCACTGTGGCTCATGCTGCTTAGACACTGCCATTCAGAGGCTAAGGCCACATGGGAAACCAAGGTTCAGTTCCTGACCCAACCTGAACAGACCAGGTACATGCCTGTAGTCTTAGCTGACTGAGAGGCTGGGACTGGTGGATACTGACATGGTAAGGCCCTGTGAAAATCAGTAATCAATCTCTTGTGCTCATAAGTGAATAAATAAGCAAATAAACTTTAAAGAAAAGGAATTGCTAAACTATTTTTAAAAGTGGTTGTATTAGACTACACCATAGCTCAGCAGTTAAGGGAGGTAGATCCTACATGGCCCACTGTAGTTCAAATCCCAGCCCCAGTGGCTTGAAAAACACACAGGGCATGTGTGCATGCATGCCCGGAGTCCTGACGGGAAGGAAGGATGGAGGGAAAAGGATTGTGGTATGACTTCACCCCATTGGGGAGAGGGGTGCTTTCTCTCTCTCAGTCATGTGCCCTCTGACAATAGAAAAAACAAAACAAAACAAAACAAAAACAAAAACAAATGAACAAAACTCGAAGCAGTTGTATGACACCGTCCCCACCAGCAGTATAAGACATTCTAGTGCCTCCACACCCTCACTGACACTTGATAAAGTTTTTTTGTTTGTTTGTTTTCTCATTTGCCAGAGGGTTTGTAAACTCACCAGAGAGAGACAGAGAAAGATAGGGAGAGGGAGGAAGCACCTCTTGTCCCAGTAGAGAGTGGTCAAACCACAGTCCATTTTCCATTTCTCTACTCTGTTAAGATTTTAGACACACACACACACACACACACACACACACACACACACACACCTGGCATGTTTTTCAAGCCTCCAGGGCCAGAATTTGAACAGTAGTCAGTCATGTGGGATCTAACTCTCTAACCATTAGACAACAGGACCAGTCAGTCCTTTTTTTCCCCTTTTTTTGAGAGATTTTTGTTCTAGGGCATGATTGCTCACTGGAGAAACAGAGAGACAGAAAGTGAGAAATCACCCCCCAGGGGGAATGGCCCACCACAATCCCTTCTCCTCCAGTCTTCTCTCAGGGTTTTGGGCGCACATGCGCACTCGCTCACTGTGAGATTAAGCCACCAGGTCTGGGACTCGAACTGTGGTCAACTATGTGAGAGTCCAGTGATGTAACCATTATGCCATCTGCTGGCCCCAGTCTCTTTAGTATGAACCACTGTCATTCACATGTCATGCCATTGCTTAAATCTGTATTTACTTAATGAGTAATGATACTGAGGGTCTTTTCATGTGCTTACTTGCCGTCCACAAATTTTCTTTGGTGAAATGTCTGTTGAGGGGTGTGATGGTTAAGGCACTGGACTCCCACATGGCTGACCACAGTCCTAGTCTCAGACCTGGCAGCTTGAAAATCACACTGGGCGAGTGTGCATGCATGCCCAAAATCCCAGGAGGAAAATGGAGAAGGGATTGCGGCATGGTCATCCCCTCGGGGGTGGGGTGATTTCTCACTTTCCCTCTCACTGTCTCTGTCTCTCCCTCTTTCTCTGGCGAATGCATACACTCTATGGCAAAAACAAAACAAAACAAAACAAAACAGGAACACCACTAAAATAAGAAGAAAAAAATGTGAAGTATTTTGTCCATTTTTTAATTGAGTTTTTTGTTTTTCGGTGATAGATTTTGAGAGCTCTTTATATATTCTATCAGTAGATTCATATCTTTTATATATATCACTCATAAATGCTTTCTCCTAATCTACAGATTGTCCTTTTATGTCTCTTGTATCTTTCAAAGAAGAATGAAAAGCGTTGTTGTTTGCTTTTCGTTATTTGTGTGGTGTGTGCATGCCCATGCACACTAGGGGTGCATACCTTGCTGGAGAAAGATGAAGAGACAGAGGGAGGGAGGTGAGAAAGCATCCCCGGTGAGGAACGCCCACACCACAACTCTTTCTCCTCCATCCTTTCCTCCTTACGGGATTTCTGGGCACGCACACACGCACCCAGCATGTTTCTCAGCTGCAGGTCTGGGACTTGGATTGTGTCACCTGGAATCTGGCTGCCTTAGCTACCACACCATCAAGCTGGCCCGACATTTCAATTCTTATGAAATCCAGTTTATTATTATTTTTTCTTTTAGGGATAATACTCTTGGTGTTGCAATCTAGAACTCTTTGCCTGACCCAGGGCTGCTCCTGTGTCTGGTCTGTGTTATGGCTTAGGCCGATGAATCAAGTCTGAGTTCATTTTCATATGCGATCTAATGAGTACGCTAGTTTAAAAAATGTTTGTTTTCTTTTTGTTGTTTTTGGCATATGGATAAGCAATTGTTCCAGCAGCATTTATGAAAAGCCTCTCCTTTCTCCATAGATGTGTCTCTCATCTTTGTCAAAAATAACTTGTACAGGAAACCAGCAGTTAGCGTAATGGCTATGTCGCTGGACTCCCACATAGTCGACCGCGGTTCGCGTCCTGGACCCGGTGGCTTAAAACTCACGCCAGGCGCGTGTGCGTGCGTGCCCAAGATCCCGAGAGGAGAATGGAGGAGAAGGGATGGCGGCGTGGCGATCCCCCCTGGGGGGTGATTTCTCGCTTTCTGTCTCTCTGTCTCTCTCTGTCTGTCTGGTGAGCGCCCGCGCCCTATAGCGAAAACCTCTCCAAAAAAAAAAGAAAAGTAAAAAAATAACTTGTACAGGGCTAGCCCTATAGCCTAGTGGTTAAGGGAGCCAGATCCTACATGACCGATCACAGTTCAGATCCTGGCCCTAGAGGCATAAAAACCAGTGTGTGCATGCGTTGTGTGTGCATGCCCCAAATCCTAACAGGATGGAGAAATAGAGGAGGGATGGCAGCATGACCACACCCCACTGGGGGATTCCCCCCACCCTGTTTCTCTCTGGAGAGTGCGTGTCCCCTCTGGCAACTACAAAAAAAAAAAAAATCACTTGCACAAATACATGTGTATTTCTGAACTCTCGGTTCTGCTCCATTGTATCTGTATTTATGCAGCTTTACGCTAAGACCACGCCGTCTCGATTTCTGTAGCTCACTTTACTCCAAGACAAAGGCATTACTGATAAGAGAAAAGAATTTTTTCCTAGATGCACTCTTTTTTTTCAGATTAGCACACTTGCCAACACGTTTCCTTTTCTTGGAAAGACGAGCGGTCACAGTCCCCTTTCAGGCCTACCCTGTCCTCACCTCTAGCTGCTGTCTGATCATGGTTGAGGGAGCAGGACCAACACCTCTCATCTTCCAGAGACAATCATGTTCTTGATGAGGCCTGAGATCACGTTAGCTTTGGAGAGGTTTTTGCTATAGGGCCCGTGTGCTCACCAGAAAGACAGAGAGAGACAGAGAGACAGAAAGCAAGAAATCACCCCCCAGGGGGGATGGCCACGCCGCAATCCCTTCTCCTCCATTCTCCTCTCGGGATCTTGGGCACGCATACACACGCGCCTGGTGTGAGTTTTAAACCACCGGGTCTGGGACGCGAACCGCGGTCGACTACGTGGGAGTCCAGCGACATAGCCATTACGCTAACTGCTGGTCCCAATAATACATCATTTTTTATTAGTAATTACGTGTCTAGCCCCATGCTAGGTACATTATGTAATAAATTACTATTAGGGCTACCACATACTGAGCATTTTTAAAAAAGAATTAGTTATTGATTTAATTCCATTTGTTATTATTATTTTTCAATTTGACCAGACAGAGAGAGAAAGGGAAAGCAAGAAAGCAAGCCACCAGGTCCAGGACTTGAACCATGGTTGGTCATGTGGGAGTCCAGAGCCCTTAACCACGAGGTCACCTGCCGTTCCCCATACTGAGCACTTTTACTGTGTGCCTGACGTTGTGCCGCACACTTCACATACTCCATTCAAACCCTACAGCGACTACTTGGACCAGGCTTCGTTAGCCCACTTTGTCATTGAAGACGCTGGGGCTTTTAGCAGTGACGTCACTTCCCAAGATCACCGCTAGTAGGCGGCAGAACCAGGAGCTGGCTTTGGGGTCCACCGTTTGCAGAAATGAGGAAGCGAGGCTTAGAGAGGTTTAATGACTCACTTCAGTGATGGAAAGTGGGGACGTGAGCCCGGGTCTGCTTGGCTCACAGCTGGCCTACTGCCCTGGGCTCTCGGGAGACAAAGTCCTTGCATGGAGTCTTGATCCTGAGCAGATCTGGAGTAAGTCACTCTGGGCGGAGTGACCTCCCTGACTCCTTCACTAGGGACTTGTCAATGATAAAGCGCCAATCAAATGGAAGGGCTCTCATTACCACCGTCACTGTTACCCTGACGCCCTGTCTGATGCTGGGGACTTTGAAGGACGAGCATCGCAGGATCAGTGATTGATTTGGTTACTGAAGCAGAAGCCCAGGCCTGCTAGTTTAAGCAAAAAATGTAATTCAATATGAAGGGTCAGGCCTATCTCGCAGACCTCAAGGGCAGGCAAGTCACAGAAAGACCTCACTCCCAGGACTGGTAAGCCACCAGGATGGAGGCTCTTTGGGAATGCCCCTGCTTCCATCCCTCTCTCCGAACCCTAGTTTCCTTTTTTTTTTTGGAGAGGTTTGTGCTATAGGGTGCATGCGCTCGCCAGAAAGACAGAGAGACAGAGAGACAGAAAGCGAAAAATCACCCCCCAGGGCGGATGGCCACGCCGCAATCCCTTCTCCTTCATTCTCCTCTCAGGATCTTGGGCATGCACGCACACGCACCCGGTGTGAATTTAAGCCACCAGGTCTGGGACTTGAACCGTGGGAGTTCAGCGACGTAGCCGTTATGCCAACTACTGGTCCCCCTTCCTTTCTTTTGGAAAGGTATCCCAGGCAGGTCTCCTCTGTGAGTCCACATTCTTCAGCCAGCCCGGCTGTGCAGCTGGCGGGGCTCTCCTTATCCTGATTCCAAAGTTCAGGAATTTGCCCGGCCCTGCCTGGCCTCTGGAGTGGATCCCTCAGGGTCAGGCACCCAATCAGCTGTTCTAGGGGAACAAACGTGGACCCAGGAGCCCCACTGGGTTGGGATCACGAAAGGGCCTGTGGGCTGAGCGATCCCAGGAAGGAGCCTACTACAGTTGAGCCTGCCCTGGAGACTAGGAGGAAGCTGCTGGGTCCGGCCACTGCCCCATCATCTCTCAGAGCAGCGCCTCTGCAGGGGTGAGTTGCCTTGGTCTGGATCCCGGATCTCCAGGAACCCTGCAGATGTTGAGAGTCCAGTGAAGTCTGAGTAGCTCATGGCTTGTGCTCTGGGGCCTGTTTACGGCTCCTGGGATCCTGCCTACTTGTTTTTGAAGTCCCTGAAGAGTGATTCACAAACCAATCCCAAGGGATTTTCCATCCGCCTTCCCAAGTCTGCTGAGCTTTGGAAACATGACATGAATGTGCTGCCTTTGACCAGCCAGCAATCCTCTGATCCTGTCTGGTGTCTGTGCTGTCCTTTCCTCTGTGTGACTCTTTGGATCACAGACGTTTGGAACGTTAGGACTGGGAGATCTCGGTGTCCAAATGCCTTCCACCTCTGGGATGCAGAACCCAAGAGGCAGGGAGGAGAGATGGATGGATGAGTGCAGGTAGGCTCAAGGGTGGGGCAGCAGGAGATTTTAGGTGGCAGGTGGCCACACACACTATGACAATAGTTTTGTTTCAACAAACATTACTGCTGCATAGACTGAGGCCAAAATTCACTGAAATAAAGTTGTCAAAGAAAAGTAGGAAATAAAAATAAAATCTTGCGAGGCCAGCAGGTGGCGTAATGGTTAAGGCACTGGACTCCCAGATGTCTGACCACGGTTCGAGTCCTGGACTCGGTAGCTTGAAACTCACACCAGGTACACGTGCAAAATCCTGAGAGGAGAATGGAGGAGAGAGGATCATGGCAGGACCATCCGTCCGGGGGGCTGGTTTCTCACGTGTTGTCTCTGTCTCTCTGGTGAGTGCATGTGCCCTATAGAAAAATCTCTCTAAAAATAAGTAAGTGAGTGAGTAAGTAAATAAATAAATAAATAAAATCTGGCAACTTGTATTGGATAAGGCAAAATGACGAAAGGAGTACTGAGTGAGTGCTGTTTGGGGAATGCTCCATTGCTGAATGGATGAATGAATGGGTGAATAAATAGAAAGAGATAGTAGACAATGCTGGACTCTTGGGTTTCTTTTCCATAGAAGCTCAGAATCATTTCCCAGTCCTGGCTTTTCAAGTCAGACGATCCTCAGGTCCCCAGGAGATGCCAGCCCAGCCTCCGCAACACTAAGTTTTTTTACTAAGTGGAATAAACATTGCTTACTAAAAATTGCTTCTCTTTTTTTCCAGGTCAGCAAATTTTAGCATGAGGAGCAACTGCGTCTACGTTTTAGGAAAGGCCCCATCTCCTTTGGGTTGCCCTGACCTTGTCTGTAGTCCTAAGACTTAAGAGATCGGGCAGCCCAGGCGGGATCTTTGGCTTCTGATGGGGATACCCAAATACAGTCCTCTTTCTTGGCAAAACCCCGGGCTCAAGCCAGGACTGAGTAATAGAGGGGAAAGCACCGTGGGTGGAAGTCATCCAGGCCTAAGTGACCTTGGGCAAGTCCCTTCCCTCCTTCCTGGGAACTAAGATGCTTCCTCTGATAACCAGGAGGGTTTTCTCCACCTCGTTAGTGGGAGAAGACCCGCCCTCGGTGAGACCTGCTGAGTTCCCACTCCATTGCTGGCATTTGTCTGCTATGTGGGCAGATAAACGGAAGAACCGGACTCGGTATTTGGAATAACCCATGGTCGGGGGTGGGGGAAGGCATGTACGACGTGCACTTACAGACGTGTTTGCTAAGGCCTGGATGATGTGGGTAGTCCCCGCCAGATGTGGGATCCCCAGAATGTGTCAGTGCAGGGAAAGGAATACACGAGAGGCCTGGGAGGTCACGGGGTTGTACCCACACAGGCATCAGCTCGTGGAGGTCAGCTCCAGACCGCTCCTCCATCCTGCAGCAAACCTGGTGAACATGGGCTTTACAGTCAAGCAGATCCACGTTTCAAGCCCACGTGGCCCTGTGAATACTACAGCGGGTGGGCTTTCCTCCTCCCAGCTGGATCCCTTTCTATGAGCAGCTCTGCTGTCCTGCTCTGACCTTGAACTTGGTATGTGCCTGAGACAGGGAGGAGACCCGTGGGGCTGGAGCCCTGGGTGGGACTGCCCTGAGGATGGGCTCCCAGGGCTGCAGGTTCCTTCCTCTCTTCCCAGCACCGGAGATGCCGTCTCTTGCCCAGTAGCTTGTCTAGGACAAAGACATCCTTCCTCCCTTCTCAGAGGCAGGACGGCTTGGCTTCTTAGAAACAGGCAGGCAACACCTGCCAAGCATCAGATACACCCAGGAGGGGAAGGATGGGAAGGTCTGGAGCCAAATGGGGAAGGAACAGGTTCGCCAGCATTCTTGGCAGGCTCCAGGATTCCAAAACACTTTCTGTTTTTGTCACTGCCCCACCAGATCAAGTACTGGCCAAGGCCAGCACCCCAGGCTCTTGGGAGCACCATGCCCTTGTACCTGCAGTTCTTCACAACGCTGAGAGATGGGGACCACTGGCTCTGTTTTACAGATGAAGAAACTGAGGCTCAGAAAGGAAGGATCGCATTCCCAAACTCAAGGGCTAATAGAAAGGAATTAACCTTTTGCTGAAAACCTGCTACGAGTCAGGCACATTCCATGCAAGAACCATTCTTCTCAATAGCCCAGCAAGGTGTCCATTTTACGGATGACTAGATCAAAACTCAAACCATGAAAACACTTGCCCAGGGCTCAGAATTAAAGACTTGGGCTCCAGGTCCCACCATGATAACCTTCTCTGCGCGTTCAGTGAAGTTTACATGCACCGGGCGCGTGTGCGTGCGTGCCCAGATCCCGAGAGGAGAATGGAGGAGAAGGGATTGGGGCGTGGCCATCCCCCCTGGGGGGTGATTTCTCGCTTTCTATCTCTCTGTCTTTCTGGGAAACACATGTGCCCTATAGTAAAAACCTCTCGAAAAAAAAAATTGTAAAAAATGTATTCTTGGTCTGGTCCTGTAACACAGTGATTAAGGGAGCTGGGTCCCTCATGGTCAACTGTGGTTCATATTCTGGTCCCGGAAGCTTAAAAAATACACCGGGCATGCGTGTATGCACCTAACATCCTGACAAGAAGGAAAAATAAAGGAAAAAAGATCTCAACATAACCATACCTCACTGGGGAATGCTTTCTCTTTATTTCTCTCCTTCACTCTTTCTTTCTGGCAAGCACATATGCTCTCTGACAACTGGAAAAGAGAAAATTATTCTCTTCATGGTAGTTGAATGCCATAGGTGATCCTGTATTTTCTCTTGGGACAACTGGTGAAAACCGTTCAGAGATTAGGTGACTGTATTGTAGAATACTAATTCTATGATTTTGATAACTGCACTGTGCTATGTAAGAGAATGTCCTTGTTTTTAGGGATACACACTGAAGCATTTAGGAATAAAGGAGCATCGTGTCTACAACTTTTAACCATTTCAGGTAAAAATACCCACGTGCATGTGGGCACACGCACACAGAAGAATAAAACAAATGTAGTGAAGTGCTACCTTTTAGAGAACTTGGACAAATAGTGTCTCGGGATTCTGTGCAGGGTTCTTGCCATTTTTCTCTAAATCTGTAATTAACGTCAAAACAAGAAAATGTAAATAAAACAATTTGTTCTTTTTGAAAAAAAAAATTCTACTCAGGGTTCATGCTATTAGGGCTGCTCATCTCCTGGTAGTGTCCGACCCCACCCCAACCCTACCCCAACCCCCAGGACGATACTCGTAGCAGAGCAGCCTTACATAATATTAATAGCTTGGGGCCTAGTCTAGGCTTGGTGGCCCTGCTCGGTGCTTGTTGCCTTTGTCTCTGGTGCCAGCTTCTTTCCCCATTGCTTCTTTGCCAGTGTAACTGGTCCAGCGTGTCTTGGGATCAGAGCATGCAGCTGTCCTGAAGTCTGCAGTCATGGTGACTGTTGTCAAGGCTGTGCACTTTGAATCCTCCTCGCCTGACCCCAAGCCTCTGACAAGTGATGTCTTCTCAATGCTTAGATGTGCCACAGTGGATGCTTCTGATGCTTGACCACGACCCACAAGGACCTTGGGGGGTTCAGGCATTTGTATGAGTCAATCCCATCAGGAAAACAAAAGTCACACTGGTTGTTTTAAGAGAAAGGATTTAATGTAGGGAATTGGCTGAACGGTATTCCACAGCTAGAAAAACAAGTAACGAGATAGTAAGAAGTAGTGATTGCAGGAACCAAAGACCACCCTAGGGAGAGAAGAACATGGGAAGAAGTCAGGGTAACCAGAACCGGGGACCTGGACCTCTGAGGAGGGCACACCTGCGGCTGGTGTCCCTGTATCAGAGGGGCCACAGCGAGGCTGTTTCTGGGACGGTGGGAAAACCTGGAATTGGAACCAGTTGCTGCTTGACCCAATTGCCACTAGCAGGGTGAAGGTTTGTTGCTATGGTGATGCTGACAGGAAGAAGGGTCAAGTGCTTCCTTTCCTGGCCAGTCTTGCATTCTTTAGTGCCCCCTACTGGCAGAGCCTACTCTGGAAATGATTGGCAAAACAGGAACGGGGTTGACGAATTCCAGCAGTGTGTCACCAGACAGAACGCAGAAGGGTGTGTTTGGGGCTGAGCGCTAATAGCTTAATCACAACGCAGGGGAAGGCGGAGGGAGTAGAGGGTGGGGCAGAGAGACACTGAGGATCTCTCTCCCCCTTAAAAGGTGTTCCACCTGCATTGTGGCCTCCCTTGTGGTGTCCTTTCTAGGAAGGAGGAAGGGAGCCCATGCCCCCTTTCTCTGGGGCCTTCTGTCTGCTTCTGCTGGGTATTCACCCTGCACAGAGAATTCGGGGCAGGTTCGAACCCCGTGTTCTTGCACCGGTTTTCCAGAATCTCTCAGCCTGTCCAGGGAGAGCTCCTCTTCTGACATGAGAAAGTGCTTACTCTGTGACTTCTGGAAAACTTTGATTGGTCATCTAAGTTTCATTTCTTGACATTTAAAGAGAAGATTTTGAAATTCTGAAGGAAAAAAAAAAAGTGTTTTCTCCTTACATTGACCCTTGTGGTTGAATGCCTGGGTCTTCAAAACAATTTGACTCTGAACTCTCTGAAGAGTCTGATTTGACATTCAATGCTGAACAATGACTTCTTTCTCTTGGGCCACATTCTCCTGCCCCCTTAGACAATGGGTGATGGGCCATTAAACAGCAAAAACATTTTGGAGAAAAACTAAAAAAATAAAAATAAAAAACCAACAAAAACCCAAAAAGCCCTCAATTTAAAAACTCCAAGCCTTGCCCTGCCCTATGAACATGAACTGGGCACTGAGTGCTTGGAACCTGCTGACTGCTGTGGCCTCCTTCACGTCCGTGCCCCCAGGAGCCCTCTGAGGAAGCTACAAGGATATCTTTGATTTCAGAACCAGAACTTTCCCTCACTGCACCACACCTTTTTTAGGGGGTCACTTCTAGCCTTTTACCTCTTAGGAAACTGAGGCCTGAAAAGGGCTATGCAAACCAGTATTCTTTTTCTTTTAAACATCGGAGGGCCTGTGCGCTTACCGGAGGAGAAATGGAGAGAGAGAGAGAGAGAGAGAGAGAGAGCGCGAAGGAAAGAAAGAAAGCACCTCCCCCCCATGGGGCATGGTCACGCCAAAATCCCTTCTCCTTCGCTTCTCCAGTCTGTCAGGATTCTGAGCTTGTACGTGTGTCTGGTGTGATTTTCAAGCCACTGGATCAGGATTTGAGTCATAGTGAGCCATGTGGGATCCAGCTCCCTTCTCTTCTTCCATGTGGGATCTGGCTCCTTCCCTTCTTCTTTTCTCCTTCTTCTTCCTCTTCTTCTTTCCCTTCTCCTCCTCCTTCTTCTTCTTCTTCTTTTTTTTTTTTTTTCTAGAGGAGATATATATATAGTCCCTGGAGACACACACACAGAAAGAGGAAAGTGAAAAAGTACCCCCCCACAGGAGATGGTCATACTACAATCTCTTCTCTATTTCTTTTTTGGGGATTTGGGGCACACATGTGTGCATGAGCAAACACACACACACACACACACACACACACATACACACACAGGTTCTTGGTATGTTTTCCAAGCCTATAGGTCCAGGACTCAAACCTCAGTCAGCCATGTGTTGTATTTAATCCTATCTCCTGACTGTCTTCCAGTCCATGTTAGTTTCCCAGTCCTGTTTTCTCACGACCTTGGCACTGTTCAAGAGTACTGTTTAGGCATTTCGCAGAATGTGCCTGGGACTTCAGTGTTCCTCATGGATAGGCTGGGGTTTTGAATTTTAGGGAAGAAGTCCCCAGAGGTGAAGTTCCTGCCTCCTCGGCTTGCATCTGGGAATGTGGGGCCAGCATGATCCGTTGCCAGTGATGTTAACCTTGACCCCTCGGTCAGGGCTAGGTTTCTCCACTGTGAAGCCGCTATTGTTCCTCTTTTCATCCTGTAGGAGGGACTCACTCAGTCCATTCCACATTCAAAAGGAAGCAAATTAAACTCCACTTCCCAAAGGAGGAGTATCAAAGACTCTGTGGACATCTGTCAAAACCACTATGGTAATGAACATTTTGAAGATGATACTTGGAAGCCGTACAAATGCTTCTATTTCTTCTTAACATTTCGCCCTCTCTTTAGTGTTCATCAATAGATCTTGCCTGCAGCATTTATTAATATTACTGTGTTATAGAATTCTTTTTGGCATCAACTGCCCCCTCCCCCCCAGTATCCATTGCTTGAGAAAATACATAATGTCAACAAGTTGTTGTGAAATCAGTTTTTGTACTGTATTAACCACAAAGAAATCTACGTGGTCTAGATGAATTTGGAATTTATCATCTTCAAGGCCAATTCAGAACTGGGACCTTCCATTGTGGCCATACTGGCTCTGAATTATTGAAATGCTTTTGTTCTTGTTGGTAAATAATTACTTCCCCTACCCAGCTCCAAGTCCTGCTTCTCTGCAAGTCTTTGGAAACCTCTCCCCACCACTCCACAGTGAAAGGAAAAGCAAACAGCGTCCAGACACTTGAGTAAGGAGTGCCTATCACAGTGTCATTACGATCTTGCTGTAAGAGAGAAGGTCTCTAGCAGACCGACTCAAAGATTCACTCCCAGAAGGGACATTTTGTGGGAAAAGAGAATGGCTTAGAATAATAATTATTATTAGATTAACATGAAAAAAAAATATTGCCTGGTTACCAGTAAGGTGAGACATGGGCTTTGGAACAATCTTGCTTACTCACCGCTGTTCAGTAACTCAAGCAGGAGGGTACTGGCATGGGACTGGAGCCCTCCTCCCCTCTCAGCCCCTCCCAGTCTGGGGGCTAAGGCTGGTTTCTGTTCTCATGGCCAGGCCTGTGCTGGGAAGACTGTTAAATACTTTGAGTAGAAGGTCAGCAGGTGACGTAGTGGCTAAGACACTGGACTTCCAGATGATTGCAGTATGAGTCTTGGACCCAGTGGCTTAAAACTCATGCCAGGCACTGGTGCATGAGTGCCCAAAATCCCAAGAGGAGAATGGAGGAGAAGAAATTGCATCATGGCCATCCCCCTGGGGTGTGGAGTGATTTCTTGCTTCTGTCTCTCTTGTGCACCCTCTGGCAAAAATCTCTACCAAAGACAAAAACAAGAACCAGAAAACTTTGGGGAACCAGCAGTTAGCGTAATGGCTATGTCACTGGACTCCCACGTAGTCGACTGCGATTCGTGTCCAGGACCTGGTGGCTTAAAACTCACACCGGGCGCGTGTGTGTGCGTGCCCAAGATCCCGAGAGGAGAATGGAGGAGAAGGGATTGCGGCGTGACCATTCCCCCTGGGGGGTGATTTCTCGCTTTCTGTCTCTATGTCTCTCTCTGTCTGTCGGGCGAGTGCACGCGCCCTATAGTAAATACCTCTCAAAAAAAACAAAAACAAAAACAAAAAAAACAGAAAACTTTGAATGGAATCTGGGTTTTGTATATATACACAAGCGGTTTTGTGTACTCAGTAAAATTTGATCAGGTTCAGAGGAAGTAGGCTTTAGAGCAAGAAAAAGGTGGTTTGGAAAACCAGTATTGAATACCCATCCTGGAACAGTTTGACACTGGATAAGACGTGCCAGCCAGTGGTGTGGCGGGTAAG
>NW_006203607.1:1531367-1554596 GCF_000334495.1 Tupaia belangeri chinensis | reverse complement strand
TGTGGGTGTGTGTGTGTGTTTGTGTGTGTGCCCAAAACCCTGAGAGGAGAATGGAGGAGAAGGGATTTTGGCATGGTCATACCCCTGGGGGGTGATTTCTCACTTTCCCTCCCCCCTCTCTCTGGTGAGTGCGTACACGCTACAGAAAACAGAAAAAGGAAAAATTAGACAAGTCATTTAAGTTTGCCTTATATAAAACTGGGGTGTTGTAATGAGTTAGTAACATAGATGTGAAATTTTTGGCATTGTGCTTAAAAAATAATAGATATGTGATACATGGTAAAACTATTATTAATAGTAATAAACATTTATTGTTCAGTCACTATGTCAGGCAGAGAGTTAAACACTCCACATGTAATAATAGTTATTATTTATTTATTTGTTATTTGTTTGTTTATTTATTTTTAAGAGAGGTTTTGGCTATAAGGTGTGTACACTTGCCGGAAAGACAGAGAGAGGCAGAGAGACCGAAAGCAAGAAATCACCCCCTACTACTCCATTCTCCTCTTGGGATCTTGGGCATGTGCTCACATGTGCCCGGCATGAGTTTCAGTTGTCAAGTCCAGGAATCGAACCGTGGTTGACTACATGGGAATCCAATGATGTAACCATTATGCCATCTGCTGGTTCCATGTAGCTGATCTGAGACTTGAACTATGGTAGGCCATGCGGGAGTCCAACATCCCAATTGCCATGCTACCTGCTGGCCCCCGTATGAATTATTTTAATCTGCACATTAGCTCTATGACTTAAATGCTTTTAGTATCACTCCCATTCTACAGATAACAAAATCAAATGGAAATTAAAGTGCTGGATCCCACACTGCCCACTGTGTGGTTCAAGTCCCGGACCCAGTGGCTTGAAAAACTGCACTGGGCACATGTGTGTATGTGTGTGTCCACAATCTTGAGAGGAGAATGGAGGAGAAGGGACTGTGGCATGGTCATCCCCTTGGGGGTGATTTCTCACTTTCTCTCTGGTGACTGACTACACATGCCCTTTGGTGGAAAAAAAGAAAATCTATCTACCTACCTTGAGGCTCAAAGAGTTCAAGTAACACATTTTAAAATCACACAGTTAGAATGTTGGTTCCGCTGAAATTCAGACCCAGGCTGCTGGGCTTCCACACCTTTATAATGAAAACATGGTAGACAGGGGTGCCCACTAATCCCTTGCAATGTAGCGCTACAGTCTTCTAGAATTCTCCAGTCTGCAGGTTGGGCGTGCCTGCTATGGAGTGACGGAGACCTTTGGCTGCTCGATGAAACATTTCTGACATCAGCGGGGTTGGAGAGTTATTTTTATAACTTTACAGCACGAGGAGACAGGTCAAAGGAAGCAGAGGTCCATGCAATTACCCAGGAACAAGCAGTGAATGTCAACTTGTCAGGCAGCTGCTCAGAACCAGAGGACAGCACTTCCCCTCAAAATACTGTCTCAGGGTCTCTGTTGGAGCATTACTGCCCGGTCACCCACTTTCCTAGAGATCTCAAAATTTCCTGAAAGCCTGAAGGTAAGGAACCATGTGCAAAAAGAAAAGCACAGGGCTTCTCTGTTATAAAAACTGAAAGTGGAGGTGACCTGCTAAAGCCTTGATTTCCTGCTTTGCTGTAAAAGGTGCCCCCCAGGTCCCCACAATCTCTTCTCTAGAAGATGAGGAGGGAAGGTGTACTATCCGTGGCCCACTCCACCCCATGCCCACAGGGGAACTTTCCTGAGTCCCTGTGATCTGGGCCCTGCTTCGGGACAACTCAAGACCGTTGTTTGGAAGGAGATGCCCGCACCTTTGCTGTGGAGAATGCAAGTGGCTGGCTCCTGCAGAGGGTGATCCAGGACACTAGGGGCACCGGGGTTGCCCTGGACGCCCACAGCTCGAAGCGGGAGCTGGAAAGTCCACTGGAGAGGAGTACCGTGGCGGGAGCGTGCCAGTCACAGTGACAGAGGACTGTCTGGCAGGCTTTAAGGTTGTTTTCCTCATCCGGGGAATGAGACATCCACTTCTCTTGGCGCGTAGACACGCTGGCTGTTCTCGAATGACCCAAAGTGTTCCGTGTAGGGGGAGGGGAGGCACTGTCCACATCAGAGGATCTCGGACTTTGTGCTGCTCTAGCCAGGGAGTACTCAAGACGCTTCAAACTCAATTGGGATCAAGAAATTTGAAGCACTTGAACCTTCTTTCTCAGTACTGAAGTGTAACAGTCGCCTCCTACCATGCCAACTCTCCAAGGGCCGCTGACTGCTGGAATGGGGACTTGGCAAGACTGGGCATACCAGATCACCAAGTTTTGCTCCTCCCCAGCACCCATCCATGCTCAATTCACCGGGAGCCCACAAAGCCCCTTTGTGCGTGGCAGTTACAGGGCGCAGGCTGGCGTGGCCCTCGGTGAGCTGAGGGTACAGAGAGTTACCTCTACTGAGCGGCAGGAGCCAGGAAAAACAGAACTAGGAGGGCAAACCACCTGCCACCAGAAAGCTCCAGTCTTGTGGAAAAGCTGTGTCACATTTGACGGTCATTCATGCGACACAACGCGACTTCCATTATTCATTGTTTTGAGACAAAAGGTCTTTCTGTTTCTTCTTTTTGCTGAACCATTTTTCAATTACCTGGAGATGGAAACCAGTTTTGAGAGCCCAAGGAACAGCCTTTGTTGGCGAGCTGTGCCCACTGTAAAGGGGGGCTTAGCATTTCATCCAAGACCCTAAGAGCCAATCCAAGACCGTAAAGCATTGGCAAGTCAGGCCAGTTTTACCTAAAGGGGGGCTTAGCATTTCATCCAAGACCCCAAGAGCCAATCCAAGACCGTAAAGCATTGACAAGTCAGGCTAGTTTTACTGAGAGTCTCATGGGAAGGTGGGAGACAGGGTTACATCGCACCCCGCAGAGCAAATCTTACTACATGTGTTTATTCTTCAATAAGAGCGCTGAGTAATGCTTTCTCCTCCTGCCCTAGAAGTTCCTGCTTGGCTGGTGCCCCCCATCATCTCCTATCGCCCCTCAGTCTGCCTTGGCCCATCTCTCTCATCCGAGTCTTCCCACTGCCCCCTCTCCTGGGCTGAGCAGTGCAGGGACCACCTGGCTCCTCCCACCTCTTGCCCATCACCTCTCTCCACCCCGAAGACCTTCCTCCGGAGCTTTAGCGTCTACTCCCCTTGGCTTTGCTTGTGGAACACATAAATAACGGTTTCCCTCTCATGGAGGTTTTTTTGTTTGTTTGTTTTTAAAGAGATTTTTGCTATAGGGTGTGTGCACTTGCCTGAGACAGAAAATGAGAAATCACCTCCCCCTCCACACACACACCCCGAGGGCGTTGGCCACGTTGCAATCCCTTCTGTCCCATTCTCCTTTCAGGATTTTGGGCACTCACATGCATGTGCCCGGTGTGAGTTTTAAGCTGCTGTGTCCGGGACTCAACCACAGTCAACTACATGGGAGTCCAGTGCTTTAACCACTATGCCACCTGCTGGTTCCTAGTACTATTATTTTGCCAGAGGGCACATGTGTTTGCCAGAGAAAGGGACAGACAGAGAGGGAGAGAGTGCCCCCATGATGGGGTGTGGTCATGCCAAATCCCTTCTCCACTTCTCCATCCTGTCGGGATTTGAGGCAAGCATGCGCATGTGCCACCAAAGATTTGCGCTATGGTCAGCCATGTGGGATTTGGCTCCTTTAACCACAAGGCTACGGGGCTAGTCCTAGTTTTTTTTAGAGGTGACAGAAACAATAGCTGTTTCTTTGCCTGTGAGAATGACCAGTCGAGGGGGAAATTAGATGACTGGAAGAGGGGAATTGCTGGCAGGTCGTGCCTGTGTCAGTGATGAGGGGATTGGCTGTCCCCACCAGAGGAACTAGACTTCACGGGAACTCGGGATTTCACCGGAAGGAGCAGGAAGGAAGGAAATGGCTATGCGGGCAGGTGTGGGAGGGGGTGATGAGCTGGTGCAGGGGCCTTCTGGCCACTGTGTTCATGGTGAACCAGGGCCCACGGAAGTGCGGGCAGGCGGCCTGGAGGTTTGAGCACAGGAGGATGGTAGGAATGGCCAGCCAGGGGTGCCTGGGGCAGCCCATGTGTGACCTTGCAGGTGTAACAGGGCCCACTTGGCGTGAGACACGTGACTGCAGTGAGACTTGTCCATGTGGGCATCTGACCCCACAGCCTTGCCTCTCATTTCTGGCTTCCACAGAAGGGTCCTGTCATCTGGAGAGAGAGAAGAGAACATCACTCAGGCAGGGCACAGCTACAGCAAGTGGAGGCAGGTAAGGGCACCCTGGCTAACCCAGCAGACCTTCCAGAACCCCCAGTGGACCCTGCAACTTGCACTGCAGACCCCTCTCTCCTCCCGTCTCCCCACTCCACCGTGGCCCCCTGTCCATCCCGTCACACCATTGACCTGTGGCAAGTGCACCTCCAGTGGCCAGTTCGGGCTCCAGATAAGAAAAAGGGAAAACCAAACTCCAAGAGTTAGCCTGCCCTCTGTCCCTGAACTGGAGCGGGTACAGGAGAGGGGCACAGCTTGGATCGGGGAGTCACTGCATCCGTTGACCTTGGAAGGTGCAGATCTGCTGCTCCAGGCTCAGACCCACGTCAGCGCCAGCAGCCGAGTCCAGTCATGCCTCTGAACCTCGGTTTTCTCATCTGTCAGATGGGGGCAGTGAGGGCCTTGCTCCCAGGGGCGCTGTGGAGTTCTGTGAGCTCACGTCCCTCAAGGCCTCAGCACAGAGTCTCCATAGCGACAGCGGTTGCTATTTCTCGGAATCCTATGATATTTCAACCTCAAAGAAATGACCAGTGCAGGGCAGAAGGGTGGTGGAGCAGAGAAGGCAGGGCCAGAGAGGTAGGGTCAGCGGGACTTGGCTTGCTGAGCAAATTAAAGGAGAAACTCCTTTCCCGAAGCACTAGGCTCTCAGCAGGGCCATGTCCCTGTGAACCCTACTCTGCCACTTGGCAGTTACCACGGGGAGGGCTCTCCCCACTTTGCAGAGCCCTCCGGGGGAGACCATCCTCTGTGTCCTAACACGGGCAGTCGCTGTCATTTCCTGGCTCCTCTTAGGAGCCACTGAACGATTCCTACCTATGTCGGGGCATGATCACTCCCCGCCTTTAGATGAGGAAAGCAAGCTGGGAAAGGACTTAGGCTAAGCTCTCCTCCAGATCTGACCAGGGCTTCTCCCAAAGCCAAGCCGCTGCTGCTCTCGGTAGACCAGGCCCTGCAGCAAGCTCACTGAGTGACAGAGCCCAGAGGCCCTGCAGGTGAAGATGGGCCTGTGCTCTCTGGACCTCTCCCTTCCCCCTCTAAAGGAGGTGCGGGCTGGCATCCTCAGGCAGAGCAGAGCTGAGCAGAGCTGAGCACTCTCCCTCCAGTTGGGGGCAGGGCTAATGGAGAAGGCCCTCTGAGCAGACAGACCAGGGGGAAGATTTCGCTCCTCCTTAAGCAACTTCCAGCCCTGGGCATGGGTGCTCAGAGCCATGGACGTGGCTTCCCTGGGGTCAAAACAGTGCCCGGGGCTTGCACAGCCTGGGACTCGGTGTTCCCGCCCGGCTGCCCAGGTCCCCTCACCAGCAGGCCTGGCTGTTCTCCAGGGAGCAGGGCAGACAAGACTCTATTGATTCTCCATCACGGCTAGAAGAATGCGCCTTTGTTGAGCACGACCCTCCTCCTGTCTGTGTCCTTGCCCATGGGGGAGGCACTCAGGTAGGGAGCTGCCTGTCCACGGCTCCTTCCCCAGGGACCAAGGGGAAAACAAGGGATAGAGCAGTGCATCTATCCGGGCTTCCAAGAGGCCTCCACGTCCTGCCCCTTCCCCTCTCTCCTCCTCATCCCTTCCCAGGCTTGGACGCCCTTGCCCACCACCCTGGCCACCCTGCCATTGCTCAGGGAGGACCAGTCCCAGATCTAACAGTGCTCAAACCCTCCCCATGTTCTAAGGTCCGGTTTACATGCCCACTGCTCCAGGCAGCCCCCCTGGGATGGAAGCTCCCAGAGACCAGGAACCCTGCACCCAGAACTCGGTCCACAGAGTCTCAAGGCACAAACCAACTGATTCTGCCAATGCACTACCTCCTCCCAGCACCCAGGCCTGAAACCAGACCAGCTCTACACCTGGGGGACACAGGTTTTGTCAGTTCTTCTGGAAAGCCACCTGAACTCGGTCCAGCTCACCGTCCTCCCCAAGGTGCTGTCAACGGCCCAGCTACCTCCCATGCGGCTGCTCCTTCTGTGGGCCTGGGGTCCCCACTGTTTATCCTTCCACTGGCTGCACCCCATCCACCTAGCACACACGAGGTGCCACCACTGCTCGTGACGGCCCTCCCTCAAGGAGCTCCCGCCTCTGGGGCGACAGACAATAAACATGTACCACTGACTGGACAGTGTGGCACCGAAGCGTGCTCCGTGCTCTGGAGAAAACCACACACTGTGGGGACAGGCGTGAGGACGAGAATGCGTGTGTGGGAACAGTGCGGCGGAGTATGGTGGTGATAGGAAGGACGGGGAATCGAGGCCACAGAGGAGGGCGACAGTGATCCCGGGCTGTGTGTGGGGCTGGCTCCACCCCCAGGCTCTGCCCGCTGCGCGACGTCTGCATGTCCTCCCCGAGCCTCTGACACCCCCAGTCACACTAGGATTTTAGGGCTCACCGCCAGACTCGCCTTCTTTCTTTCTGAAGTTTTCCTGGGTGACTCCAGACGGCCGCAGCCTCACCTTCCAAATCCGCAGTCGGTAGCTCTGGTCTGGGGGCTTAACTAGACTCTGCAAGTTCAGATTCTCAAACGCTTACCGAGCACCCACTTGGTGCCCATCACTGCGGGAGCTTCACGTAGGCGA
This sequence comes from Tupaia belangeri chinensis, assembly GCF_000334495.1. Classification (NCBI taxonomy): domain Eukaryota; kingdom Metazoa; phylum Chordata; class Mammalia; order Scandentia; family Tupaiidae; genus Tupaia; species Tupaia belangeri. The sequence goes on along the minus strand of NW_006203607.1, from coordinate 1,547,774 downwards.
CTTGTCCAGACCTCGCCGCCCCTCCGCGAGGCTCATATCATACTCAGGTTTGCAGACGGGTAAACTGAGGCTTGGATTATGTCTTCAGAGACTCCCAGTCCTGCCCCAGCCTCTCTCCATCTTCTCATGAATTTCCGCTCCCACAGACCAGCAGGGCAGACACCCTGCCCTTCTCTGTGTCCCCTGCCAGAGAGAATGTGCGCATCTGCAGGGTGGCAGCCTGAGACAGGGCACACAGGGTGGGCATTGTCCCCGCACCTCTCTCCTCCGGCTGTCAGCTCCTGCCACGAGTCAGGGAAACACCCAGCTCTGACCCACGCTGTCATGCAAGGAGTCACCAGCCATCCTGCAGAACTGGGGCCAGTGCGTTGGGAACATTGTCCTTATTCCAGAGCTGTGTGTCACTGTAAGTCCAGCTACTTCTCCCAGGCACATGACACGGTGGCAAGGGGACAGTCACAAAGACTTTGGCTGCAGCGACTCCTCCCTGGCATCAGCCAGTCTTACACTGTCCATTTTTAGTTAATTTAGGATTCCCGAGATAACAATAACTCAGAACAATGGCTATTTTCTCAGAGAGATGCAAATGAAAAGACCCAGCGGGGTTCACACGCTGCCTCACCAAAACCTCACTGACAACCCTGGAGTGCAAGTGTGACTATTACTCCCATTCCAGATACAGAAAGGGAATCTCGACAGGTAAGGCAACTTGCCTGAGGCCACAGAGCTGGGAAATGCCGAAACTCAAGCCCCAGGCCGGTGGACCTCCAAGCCCTTGACCGCCACCTCCACATCCTGGTTTTTGGAGACAGCGCAGGCACTGGCTAGATGAGAGGGGCCTGTTACTTGAGGCCCTCAGAGAGCAGCCTTGTAGCCAGGGGAGCTCAGGGTACTGAGAAGACACTGGTGTGGAGCCTAGGTCCAGATCCCGGCTCTGTCTCCTCCAGGCTGCGTGTCCTTGCTCACAGTGCTTACTCTCTCTGTGCCTTTATGTTCTCAGCTGCGACATGGGTGACAATAAGCCCTCCCTCCCCAGCCTGCGCAGAGGGAGGCGTGGTGATGCTTGTGCACAGGCTTTGAGGTCGAGGTCGTGAAGCACTGGACTCAGCATACTATTACCTGTTCTCCAGGCTTCTAGAATGAGTGAAGAGTGGGAGAATCAGGGAAGGGGGAGAGGAAAGTGCCAGACTGAGCTTCCTCGGATAGAGAGAGGCAGGTGAGCGTCTTGCTCAACCAGCAGCACATGACGAGAGGAACCTGCTAACTGGGTCACCTTGCAGCAGGGAAGAGCTATTCCGGGACCCACCTGCCTTACAGCGCAGGGGCTGAGCGGGGCTGAGCGGGGCTGAGTGGGGCTGTTTCGGGGTGGCAAGGAGGGCTCGGCCAACAGCTCTGTCTTAGACCCTGGCCCCGCCTTTGTGCCTTGGGCCTTAGGAGTCCAGAGGCCCCAGCGGATGTGTGTGTGGCTGCAGGGGTGGCGACCTGGAGCTGTGCCTGCACGACCATCTCGGGAATCGCCATCACAGGCAGCCGTGCATGTGGACAGCACGAGGCTACGCTTGCCTTTCTCAGCCTGGTTGGGAGTCTAGGCTCGCAAATCCAACAGCCCTGCAGTACCGGGCAAGTCGCTTTCCCCATGTGGGGTTGCCCCACATCTGAGATGGGGGTACTGGGGCTTTTGTTCCAGACTGTTTGAGGATTCCGTGAAATAAGGACATAAAGCACCGAGCCCAGGGTCTGGCCCAAAAGAAGTGCTTGAGAAATGGCTGTTGTCCCTGAGTTTCTGGGGCATTCCACCGTGCAGTGACAATTGTGAAGACAGAGGACTGTCCTGCATGACTCCAGGAGGGCTATGTGTGGGGGGTGGCAACGGGGGTGGAGGAGAGATTACACTGGAGCCGCTGGGCTTCCGAGGCGCTGGTTCTAGCTCTGACTTGATGAGAACCATAAAGGGAAGAATCCTTCTGGCAGGAGGCTGGGGCTTCCAGATCGGTCTGCCCGTGAGCACCACTCAGGCCCCTGCAGCGTGGGCAGACGCATGTCTGTGCTCTGAGCTTCGGGGGCCATGTCTGCACAGTGGAGTGGGCAGGGGCACTTCCGTCCTAGGCTCTGGCCAGGAATATGGGAGCTCATAATGAAAGCCTCTGCTTTCCTAGCGCCAGGCTCCAAGCAAGCACTCGCAAAATGCCAGCGAATGGTCTCTCACTGCATCCTCCCAGCGGCCCTGTGAAGAAAGTCATCAACCCCATTGTATAGAGGGGGGAAGCGGAGGCCCAGAGAGGTTAAGTAATGTACCCGGGGTCTCACAGGTAAGCAGCGGTTTCACTGCGGTTCAAATCCACGCTGCCTCTTGGATTTGCACTTTTGAATCCCACTACCCATGCAGCAAGCATGCATGTTCATACGTGTGCATGTGTATCCACACATGTGTATAGGTATGCAGATACATGAACATACCCAGCATGGCATGGTGACAGCAGTGGCCTGTGATGGGCAGTTGTGGCTACTGTAATTATCCTCAACGCGGCCATTGTTCGGAATTTAACTGGAGATCATAAAACCTAAAGAGTGGCCGGTAAAGGCTGAGGGTGTTCTAAGACATTAGAAAAGGTGACCACCCCATTCTCAAGGGGATTGTCACAATGAAGAGGCAGAAAAGTAGAGGCATAAGCGACTTCCTTGCAGCACTCTCTGTAATTACATCAAGTGGGGAAAACGCATCTCTCAAACGAAGAGGGAGTGGTTCCGTAAATTACGGTCGATCTCTTCAGTGGAAAATTACGCACCCTTTAAAACGATGGTAAGATGACTGAAGGTGGAAAATATTTATTATGTAATTACTATCACAGGAAAAATGCTGGATGTAAAGCTCTATTCCTGCTCTAATTATGCCTCTATTAAAGCTGTCAACTGTACAGAGGGGAGCTCCGAGGAGCACCTGCAAACAGGCGCTGTGTTAAATGCTGGCGAGGAGGGCTTCATCTCTTCATCTCTTCATAAGTGATGGCATACTCCCGCCATCGTGTACTGAGCACTAAGAGTCAGTCACCGTGTCAGGCCGAGTTACTAGCAGGGGTTGTATCAGGCTGTTGGAAGACTGTGGAGAAGAGATTTTATGCTCTTCAGAACACTCAGGGGCCATCAGTTCGAAGGTGCCATGGCAGCTTCACGGTGTGGGGACCTGAGTCTCTGCATCTGTGGCTCTGCTGCTCCCAGGGAGCTTCCCTTTACACATGGCTTGGCAGGGCACACGCCATGTCCACGTGGCAGTCAGGGGGACAAGGACAGAAAGGGGAGGGCATGGTCCTCTCGGGAAAGGTTTGACACCACCCCCACTTACGCTCACCAGAGAGAGAAAAAGCACTCCCAGTGGTGTGTGGTCACACCACAATCCCTTTCCCTCCATTTCTCCATCCCATTGGGACACACATGCACATGAGCCTGGTATCGTTATTTATTTTTATTTTTTAAAGTGAGAAATCATCCCCGGGGGGGAGGGTAGCCACACCACAATCTCTTCCTCTTCCTCTCCATTCTCCTCCTGGGATTTTGGGCATGCACACATGCCTGGCGTGAATTTCAAGTCACCGGGTCCAGGACTGGCACCGTGGTCGGCCATGTGGGAGTCCAGGGCCTTAACCACCACACCACCTGCTGGCCCCGCTGGCATATTTTTTAAGGTGTGGTTGACCGTGTGGGACCTGGTTCCCTATGAACTGCACTTGGCTGTTGTCCTGCCAGGCCAGCCGCCACCTCGACCTTTTTGCCTTGCTTGTCACTTGGTCCTCCCTAGAGGCACTGCAGACTAGGACTTGTCACTGCTCTGGGAGGCCGTGAGCCTCGCTCATGGAGAGGCAGGGAGGAGTGAGGCTGGAGCACTAGGCTGTGCGTGGGGCACGAAGTAAGTCCAGGCCACAGCCCTTGAAGAGCCCGCCACCCAGCGCAGTCACACACGGCGAGAAACGGTTACAAGACAAGCGTCGGAAGTGCCGTGAGAAACTTGCAGGATTCCTGGGGACAGGGTGGTCGACACGCCCTGGAAGAAAGCCCACCCCCACCTGTTTGTACCACGGGGCACCACGTTTGCACGTGCTCCCTCCCACGACCGATTGATCTCGGTGGGGATGAGGAGCACTCCTGACCCGGGTGGAGCCATCCAGTGCCTCTGGGAGCCTGAACGGAGTGGAGCAGGCGGGCTATGAGGTCACGGTAGCTCTGACCCCCGAAGGAGCACCCACAGCCGGCCCCTGGAGACATCCTGGACCTGCCCATAGATGGGTCGTTCACTCAGCTCCTCGTCCTTTGATCTGCAAGGTGCTTGGGTAGTCTCCCCTGAAATCCGTCACCATCACCCTCCTTCTTTTTATTTCTTGGCTTCACTGGAGACCAAGATAAATTGAACTAATTCAGGGTCAGGAGAAGCTTGCAAGCAGTTTTGCTGAGGTTCAGTCCAAGCGCATTTCCCCAGGAGCAGTGAGGACCAGGAGGGTTTGGAGGAAGGCAGGGGTCCGGGGGGTTGGGTGGGGATGAACTTTTTCAGGCCACAACTGCAAATCTGGATGCCTTTACCCTGTTAGTGGTTTACTGATTATGCAACAAAAGGGCCACCAGAAGAGAAAATGCTCCGAAAGGGCAAGAGGGGGCCGGGGAGGGGGCAGCGGCTGCTAGCCTCTGCGTGACCGGGGCGGCGGGCCTGGAGTTTGGCTGTGTCTCTCTGGGCCAGTTTCTTCAATTCAAAGAGAAAATCAGGATTATCTGAATGAATCAGAAGCCTCAGCTTCTGATCTTTACTTATCAAAACTTTTTTTTTTTTTAGAGGTTTTTGCTATAGGGTGTGTGTGCTTGCCAGAAAGACAGAGAAAGACAGACAGAAAGCGAGAAATCACCTCCCAGGGGGGATGGCCATGCCGCAATCCCTTCTTCTTCATTCTCCTCTCAGGATCTTGGGCACACACGCACATGCACCCAGTGTGAGTTTAAGCCACTGGGTCTGGGACTCCAACTGGGAGTCCAGTGACATAGCCTTACGCCAACTGTTGGTCCCCCTATAAAAACTTTGGAACACACAGTCTGCAGGCCTGGTGCAACCCCAGCAATGGCTTCATCATCGTTTCTACCCTGGACTCCCGGCCCTGAGCCTTTCAGCACGCTCAACAGCACACGCTTCTTCCCTCTGGCTGGGCCAGCCACTTCACCAAGCCTGCTTTGTCTCCTTAACTGGACTGCTGCCATTATTTTTCTCCCCTCTGACCTGTTCTCTGTGGAACAGCCAAGGTGATCTTTTAAAAAATCAGATCCAGGACGAGCAGGTAGCATAGTGGTTAAGTGGCTGGACTCCCACATGGCTAAACGCGGTTTAAGTCCCAGCTTCAAAATCACACCAGGTGCGTACGTGTCCAAAATCCAAGAGGAGACAGGACTGCAGTGTGGCCATTCCCCCTGGGGAGTGATTTCTCACTTTTCCTCTTTTTGTCTTACTCTGCCTCCCTCTGGTGAGCACAAGCACCCTATGGCAAAAACTCTTCTTTATTTTTTTTTTAAACAAGAACTACTTCTGGATTTTTATTTATCCATTCATTTATTTTAATTTTACCAGAGAGAGACAGAGAGAGAAAGTGAGAAAGCAAGCTACCAGGTCTGGGACTCGAACTGAGGTCAGGCCATGTGGGCTTGTCTAGTGCCTTAACCACCATGCCACCTGCTGGTCCAGGCAGAAACTTTAAAAAAGTCAGATCAAGGGAAGGTTGGCCCCATAGCCTAGTGGAGTGGGATCTTATATGGCCAACTGCTGTTTGAATACCTGCCCTGGTGGCTTGGGAAACACGCTGGGCACAGGTGCACGCACGCTTCACGCCTGGACAGGAGGGAGAAACGGAGGAGAAGGGATTGTGGTGTGGTGTGGGGGCTGATTCCTTACTTTCTGTCCCTCTGTCGTTCTCTTGTCTCTCTGGCGAGTGCACGTGCTCTATAGTAAAAACCTCTCAAAAAACCCTCAGAAAGCTAAAAACACATGTATAGCACAAAGCGTGAACCCTAGTGTAAACTGTGGCCTTAGTTAACGGTGTTCTGGCTCACCATTGTCACAAGCGTGCCACACTAATGCTAGATGCTAATAATAGTGGGAATTGTGCGCGTGTGTGTCGGGAGTGAGCGGAACTCTCTGTACTTTCCACTCAATTTTTCTGTAAACCTAAAACTACTCTAAAAATAAAGTCTATTAATTTTTTAAAAATCAGACCATGTCACTTCCCTGTTTAAATTCTCTAAAAGTTCCCATTGAACCTTGAAGAAAATAACGAGACTCCTCCCTCTGGCTCATGAGGCCCTGGTGTGGCCCTGCCTTGCCGTCTCCCTGCACTGACTGATCCACACTGGCTTTTTCCCGGTCCCCAAACACGTCCAGTCTGTTTCCATCTTGCGGTCTTTGTACTGGCTTTTCCTCCTGGCTTTCAGGTGGCTGGTTCCTTCTTCTTCTTCTTTTTTTAACAATTATTTTTTATTTAACTTTATTTATTTAAATTGACCAGAGAGGGACAGAGTGAGAGAGAGAGAAAGTGAGAAAGCAAGTGCCAGGTCCAGGACCCAAACTCCAGTCAGCCATGTGGGAGTCCAGTGCCCTTAACCACCATGTCACCTGCCAGCCCCCAGTGGCTGGTTCCTTCTAATCTTTCAGGTCCTAGCTAAAATATCACATCCTTAGAGAGGCCATCCGTGTCACTCAGTCACCCTGCCATATGATCCTACTTGAACTCTTGCTTGTGCATTTGCTTCCTGGCTGAGTGCCCGGGTCCCCACTAGAATGTAGTTGCCATGGGAACAAGGATCTTCTCTATCTTCCTCATTGCTGTATGCCCAGCTCTTAGAGCAGTGCCTGGCTTGTCAAAGGTACTCGATAAACACTTGATGAATGAATGGGTAAATGAGTGAATGAATGAATGAACTTGCTGAAACTCACTCAAGGCCAGATCCTGACTCCTGAACAAGATACTGTTTGTGTCCTTTGGGGGTCTCCTGTATACTATGCAGGGGTTGATTGTGAGCCTCCTGGACAAAACAGTGGGATAGTTAAGAACCCAGACCATGGAGACAGACTGCCTGGGTTCACCCTGCTCCCTAAAAGCTGTGTATATAAGACACTCAGGGACCACCCCACAGCCTCACGGTTGAGGGAGCCAGATCCCACATGCTCACCCATTTCAAATCCTAGCCCTGGTGGCTTGAAAAACATGCCGGGCATGTGTGCGTGCTCCAAATCTCGACAAGATGGAAAATGGAGAAGGGTTTGTGACGTGACCGCATCCCCACTCGGAGGTGCCTTCTCCCTGCCTGTCTCTCTGTCTCTCTCCGGTGAGTGCGCGTGCTCTCTGGCCGTTAAAACAAAAGCAACACAAAGGTTCCCGGGGATGTTATTTGCTCAGTAAGTGCTCGTCGTCACGACCACGTGTGCCACAGAGACACAGGAAGCTGCGTCTCTAACACCAGCGCTTGAGGAACCCAGGCAAGCACCTTCCTCACCCCTGCCTGGATTGCTCATTGCCAGCCTTCCGAAGTGAGCCCAGGAAGGGGCAGGATGCTAGCAGGAAGCACCAGCAGAGAGAAAAATGGAGAATCTAATGTGGACTGTGCTAAGGGTACCCATGACGTCATTTTACCTCCCACCAAGCCTACGGGCGAGTCCTGTCTGGGCTACATCACAGGTGAGAGAACCGAGATTCAGGGAGGTTAGTGAAACTCCGTGTGACACAGCTGGTAGGTGGCTGGGCCAGGAACCGCACCCAGGCTGGACAGAAGTCATATTGGGACCCTAGGCCTCTTCCCCTCCCCGAGCCTGGGGACTCACAGGGTAGCCCTGGAAGAGGGTGGCCAGGCGCTGGGGTGTTGGCGTAGACGGGCCTAATCGCAAATCCTTGGCAGGTCAGTCCTGAGGCAAGACTGCACTTTGCAGAATGGGGACTGTGGCCGTGTCTGGCACAGGGCGAGCCTCACCCACAGGGCCCCAGCTCGCAGGACTGTGCCTGGTGGACCTGGGGCGTGGGTACTCATTGGCTGATGCTTTCCAGAGCTGTTGTGAGAGGGAAGGGGCTGAGGCTGGTTTGTCAGCAGATACTCCGTTCCCACAGTTCCTTGAGGAAGGCCCAGAGCCGGGTCCTACAGCATTAGCACTGGGGTGGTGAGACCGTCCAAGGAGATCACTCAGTGCTGCAGGGACGAAGGCCATCATCTCACTGGCAAGGTGGTACCCGAGACCCAGAGGCGGGCAGTGACCTGCCCTGGTGCTGTAGTCTGAAAACGTTCCTCCAGAATGCATGTGTTAAGCCCCTGTGATAGGATTAAGGGGTGAAAATTGATCCAATCACGGTGTGGGCTTTGGGGGAGAGATTAGGATTAAGGTCATGAGGGTGGTGTCCCATGATGAACTTTTGGTGGGTTTATAAGGAGAGGGAATGAGGGTGGGGACAGCAGGTGGCATGGAGGTTAAGGCGGGTCGATCCTACAAGACCAACTGCTTGGCTCGATCCTACGCGACCAACTGCTTGGTTCAAATCCTGGACGTGGTGGCTTGAAAAACATGCTGGGCACGTGTGTGTGTATGTCCAAAAGCCCGAGAGTAGAATGGAGAAAAAGGGACTGTGGCAAGGCCAACCCCCCCGGGGAGGGGGAGGGGCGAGCTCTCACTTTCTCTCACCGGGGAGCTCGGGGAGCTCGTGTGCTCTATAGCAAACTGATAAACAAAGAGGGAGTGAGAGACTTGGGACCTGGGCCGTGTTCTGCATTCCACCATGTGGGAGCAGCCAGGAGACCCCCATCAGAGAGGGCCCCTGGTCCTTGGACCGCCAAACTGGTAGCTGGATACGTCTCTCTTTTTTTGTTTTTTTTTTTGGAGAGATTTTCACTATAGGGCGCGTGTGCTCGCCAGACAGACAGAGAGAGACAGAGAGACAGAAATGGTCACGCCGCAGTCCCTCCTCCTCCATTCTCCTCTCGGGATCTTGGGCACGCACGCACACGCGCCCGGCGTGAGTTTTAAGCCACCGGGTCTAGGACGCGAACCACGGTCGACTATGTGGGAGTCCAGCGAGATAGCCATTACGCTAACTGCTGGTTCCCGAAAGCAGTCATTCTTTAAAGGAAATAAATCTAGAAAGCAGGTATTAAAAAGATCCCCAAATCTTTGGTAATGTAATGAATAAGGAGTAGATCACGTGGCTACATGGGGCAGCTATTTTACGTTTTTGTTAGTTGACATAAATTACTGAGTTAAGAAATCATTACACTAATACGCTACTACAGATACTCAGTGATGAGCTGATGGTGAGCACCAGCTTCTAAGAGATCGAGGAGCCCAGCCACGGCACTGCATGCTGATTGCCACTGCTACACAGCAGGCTGAGGCTGTGTGGGAAGCCCAGGCCCAACTCCTGACCCACCTTAAAAGCTGGGCATGGGGTGCATGTCTATAGCCCCAGCTGTGGGAGGCTGAGGAGGGAGCATCACAACACAAGCAAGACTCTGTCTATGACATAAGCAATAACAAACAAGCCAACACAAAGAGTCTAGCAGTTAAATAAGCTAGATCCCATATGGCCGACTATACGGTTTGAGTCCTGGACCCATTGGCTTTGAAGAACACACCAGGCATATGTGTGTGTGTGCTCCAAATCCCAACACAGTGGAGAAATGGAGGAGAAGAGATTGGGGAATGGCTACACCCCACTGGGGGTGCTTTCTCCCTCTTCTCCTCTCTATCTTTCACTGGTGAATGCACATGCCCCCTGGCAACTATAAAAGAGAGAGAGAAAGAGAGGATTTCAGATTAGTTTTGGCACTAGAGAATTGAAAATGTCTTGAAAGAAACTTGACAAAGGTGGGGCTGGCAGGTGGCATGGTGGCTGGATTCCCACATGGCTGACTGTAGTTTGAGGCCCAGACATGGCAGCTTGCTTTCTCACTTCCCTTTCTCTCTCTCTCTGGTCAACTTCAATTTAAAAAAATAAAATAATGGCAATGAATAAAATAAAATAAAAGAAACTTGAGAAAGGTTTTTACAAGTTTGCCGAACTATACTAAAAATTTACACAACATGATAAATAACAAGTTGTGAAGCTAGAAAAAACTTTTCTAAATTATCAGTTTAAAAATATTCCTCAATAAACCATGCTGGAGGAACACTGAATCATCTGTCTAGTCTCTCAATAAAAAGATGAAATTGGGGACCAGCAGTTAGTGTAATGGCTATGTCGCTGGACTCCCATGTAGGCGACCTCGGTTTGTGTCCTGGACCCGGTGGCTTAAACTCAACGCCGGGCACGTGTGCGTGTGTGCCCAAGATCCCGAGAGGAGAAGGGATTGTGGCGTGACCATTCGCCCGGGGGGTAATTTCTCGCTTTCTGTCTCTCTGTCTCTCTCTGTCTGTCTGGTGAGAGCATCCACCCTATAGCAAAAACAAAAACAAAAATTAAAACAAAAACAAAAAAAAAAGGAAAAAAAAAGATGAAATTGCAAAATTGTTACATATGAAGTGGCAGTCACAGAAAATGCAGCCAAAATATAGAAAATTATAGAGGTATGTCAGACAATTATTAATAAGAAAGTTATGTGTTTTCCTGGATCTATGACATTTGAGCTATTTTCTAGCTGCTAATATTTTATGACCCACTGTGACATACCTTCTTATTACAAATAAACATTCACATGTACCTGTTAGCTATTGCTGCAATACTGCTGTGTAACGTGTCCACCCCAAGTTCAGTGGCTTACAAGCAGTTATTTATTGCTCAGATCTGTAGCTCAGATGGGGCTCTACAGCTTTAGGCTTCAGCGACTGCGAGGCAGGTTATCCAGGCTGGGCCAACTGGATGTCTCTGCTACACGTGTCCCTGGGACCACTGTGTAACCAGGGGATGCCTTCACTCATGGCACACCTTAGCTCCCACTGACCCAATCTGCTTTGGTGTTTTCTTAACTAATGGGACAGAATGGCTAAGCTCAGCTTTAATTTTTTATATCAGAATTGTGTAAGCTGGACCACGAGAGATATCTATGACATTAGGTCTTGTTTTCTGCTTTTAATTGTTGGTTCTTTTCTTTTAGAGATTTTTCCTACCGGGCATGTGCACTCACCAGAGAGACAGAAAGCAAGAAATCACCCCCCAGGGAGGATAGCCGTGCCACAATCCCTTCTCCTCCATTCTCCTTTTGGGATTTTGGGCACACATGCACACTCACCCAGCGTGAGTTATAATCTGCCAGGTCCAGGACTCAAACTGTGATCGGCTGCACGGGAGTCCAGTGACATAACCATTATGCCATCTGCTGGTCCCTTGTTGATCCTTTTCAATGAGGGCACAAACCAGATGCATCTTTCCCTCTCAGATTGATGCGGATGGTCTCCACTAAAGACATCATCTTCAACATTGTCTCCTCTCTTGGTGAATGACTAATTTAGGGGCCAGCAGGTGGCATGGTGGTTGAGGCACTGGACTCCCACATGGTCAGCTGCAGTTTGAGTCCCAGACCTGGCAGCTTGCTTTCTCTCTCTCATGTGTACACATGTGTATGTGCCTTATAGCAAATTACAAATAATAAGAAGTAAAATGAAATAAATAACTCTTTTTTAAAAAGTTGGTAATGCATTTGTAAACTGCTGATTTCTTTAAGACCTTGTCCCATAAACTTTTGCAAATCGTGATTTCACCATTCTTCCACCCACGCTTCACCATAGATTTGATGCTTGTTCTTGATCTAGTTTCGGCAGAATTCATGCCCCTTTTCAGACTGTCATCTTAGGTCTCGTTCAGACCTGTTATTTCAAATTAGTATGCATTTATTTTGGTGCAAAAAACTTTTTAAATGCATGTTTCATAATATGAATTTCCATGAAGTTTTGAAGACTCCCCCGACAGGTTATAACATATGTATTTTAATATCGCTCTTACACTCTCTCCATATATACTCGTTTATAAAAATGCACACATACACGGATCTATGAATCTAGGTACCATTTAGATAGGAATTTACACCTTAGTTAACAGGGATTTAGATTGAAGGCAAAGGTTGAAGTTTACATTTCATTTCTCTACCACTAATTTCTTTTTAATGAGCACCTACTACATCATGACTGTCTCCCCTGGCTATTACAGACTTCTCCCCAAGATTCCTTTTAGAGGTGGAAAAGCCACAGAGGTCCCTGGGTTTGCTCTGTACTCATCACAGGGTAATAAATATGCCCTGCGTGCAGGCCAGGCCAGCGCGTGACGATTCAACTACCTTGTCAACAGACCTTTCCCAGAGAATGGAACTAGCAGCGCTTCCTTCCCGCGCCAGGCTGGGAGCTTCCCCAGGGCAGACACAAGGCCTGACTGTGGTCTGTATGCCTAGGACACAGACACGAAAGTGCTACTCGAGCTCATTTACGAAGGCAAACGCAGGCGGACAGAACTGGCCTACCGAGCAGATGGAGAAGCCTGGCTGTAAAACTGGGGTATGGAGGAGAGGAAATCCATTAGCCTTGAGTCGCCAGTGGCAGGAGGGCAGGGAGAGAAACGGGTACAGCAGGCCGGTTACTGATGGTTCTTTGGAGAAGCAGCGAGTACGCCCTAGACATCCGCGCCCTGGGGCATGCAGTTTGCCTGTCTTCGGAACAGAGGGAAGGGAGGGAGCGATGAAGGAGGCGGAGGGGCGAGGAGGGGGAGGCCGTCCTGCTTGTTCATCCTGCAGAGCCGGTGGGCGAGGCACAGCGGTGTCGCTGCTGACGACATTTGCTCGAAATTGTCTTGGTGGTGGCGGGAGCTTCGCAGTGCAGGAGGTGGCAGCACCACCACGCTTCACCTGCGAGACACGGGGAGAACGGGGAGGACCCGCCAGAGCCTATTCGTCCCTGGGTCCCCAGCACCCAGAGCCTGGAACAGAGCCAGGCTCAGATGGCTGAGAAGGGCGAAAGCAAGGGAGGAAGGTTTGGAGGGAGAGGAAGGGCAGGAGCTGGGAGAGTGGACTAAGGACAAGGGAGAGCTTTTCTAGAGTCAACAGGGCACGCCTGGAGGGGCCCCTGGCAGGTGGTTGCACTTCCCGCCCTGGGCCTCCACTTGCTAATCTGTCTGGCAGGTGGAGGGAGGAGTCGGGAGGGGAGACAGGGTGGGCTGACTCAGTGACCCTGGCCTGGAGTCCTGGAAGCCTATGGAGCACGTGAGATAGAACGGGCACCCCTGAGTAGTCCCAAATGCGAACCTGGGATTACGCGCTTGCCCAGGATGGACTGTACGTGCCGACAGGCTGGGATCCTCCCTGAGACTGGAATGTCACCCCTTGAGAAACAGGAAAGCATCTGAATCCAGCCCACACTGCAGGAGACTGACCCGGGTTAGATCATTTCCAGTTTTGTGCCTCCTGTGCTGACTTCACCCCTCTTGGGTGTCCGTTTCCTCTTCAGTAAAACGGGGGTGGTGAGTGCCCACTGAGCTTCCTGGCAGCAATGGAACGAGACCGCCCAGGTAAAGCCTTTAACCGCACTGGCCCAGAGTCAGTCCAGGCAAATGGGAGCTACTGTCATTATTAATTCAGAGCAGGAAGTCTGGACAATGCATGCTAATTAGAAACTCTGATTGGAACTCTATATTGATTAATAAATAGTAGGAAACACATGAATTATTCATTATCTAGAACATTTTTGAAGACAGCGTATTTCAAACAGGAGACCTGGGCCGTGGTAGAGGGTACGGGGGGCGGGGATGGAGGTGGACAGCCTGTGAGCCCCTCTTTCCTAAGATGAGATTCAGTGCTCTCTCTTCTAGGCCTCAGCACAGTCATCCTCTTGCTTAGAATCCTTCCTCCCCCCTCTCTACCTGTCTGACTCCTGCTATGACACCTCCTCCAGGAAGCCCTTGCTCATCTGAGCTGCGGCCCTCCTGCAGCCCTGGATCAGTCCTGGGGGGTGCTGACTCCGCTGTGCAGCGCTTTGTTAGGCTGTGTAGCGCTTTGTTAGGCCAGCGAGCTTCCAGCTTGCCGCATCATGTGAGGGCTTATTGGTGCAGAGATCGGCCGGCACTGCCCTGGGAGGGTCTGATCAGCAGCTCTGCAGAGGGGCCCGAGAACCTGCATTTCGCACTGTTCACAGGAGATGCAGCTGCTGTTGCTGGGCCCAGGGACCACATTTCGAGGACAGTGGTTTAGATGCTGCTCTAAGACAGCAGGGAGTTGTCCCTGCTGCACCTCGTCTCAGCTACGAATGTTACTGCCTAGAAAAAGAAAATCGACAAGACACGAAGCAAAAGGCTTCCTGGGGCCGCACGTCCTGAGAGCGGGACAGTGAACCCCGGGGGCCGGGGTGGGGGGCGCCTGTCTGCACGCTCAGGACGAGGCACCCCGTGGCCCGTGTCCTAGGATGGAGCGCCCTCTGGCGTCAGCCTCTCAGCACTGCTCCTGGAGCTGCCGGTGGACAGCTCAGCGTCTGAGGCCTTTGCTGTCCACCCGTGACTCTCCTGGCCTGGCCCTCAGCATCCTGCTGCTTTCTGCGGAAACTCTCTGTTCACTCACTCACGGGCCATGGAATTTATGCCTTTCCACCAGCTAGTTCTCCTAATGGGACTGGAGCCCCACCTTCCCGGAAGACACTCTTCAGTGTCATGCATTGCCTCCTCCGTGAAGCCTCCCTGGGCTCTCCCAGGCAGAAGTCACTGTTTCTCCCTCTATGTCTGCATAGCCCCATGCACAGACCACTGCAGAGACCCCAAGTGCATGGAAGTACCCATTTGTTGGGTCTGAGTCTTTGCTGAGCTCCTTGGGGCCTCTTGACTCAATGCTAGGATCTAGAAAGCTATTTCCCCTTAACCCATCTCGAACAAACAAACACAACAGCTCAAAACCTGATGCCCTGTCTAGGTCCTCTTTGAAGTTGAAAATCACTGTCTAGTACATGCAGCTGTGTAGACTCTCATTCACTCACTTGTTCAGTCGGCAAATACATCCGAGGCTTCTCCCGGGCAGGCATTGATCCCAGGCCAGGGATGCAGGGAGAATAAACAAGGCCAGGCTCCTCGCCCCTGAACTCGTGCTCTAGGAAGGGAGAACGTCTCAAATCCGGGTGGGCAGTGATACGTGGCAAAAAGGAAGTGAAGGAGGGTGAGGGCGAAAAGCCCAGGAAGGGGGTCTGTTTCAGGCAGTGTAGTTGGGGGGGGGATCCTCCCGAGAGTAACGTGGAGATGTGAGCCGTGCGTCTTGCTGGGGAGGCGCTCCTGACGGCGTGCATGCAAGGGCCCTGCGCCAGGGGTGTGCTCGGCACACCAACAGCACGGAGGACAGGGCCTCCCTGGGTACAGGGAGCTCACGCTTGCCCGTGATCTGGATCTGGCCGAAGCCTGGGGGAGCAGCATGGCATCGACAGTCTGCTGGGGATGCCATCTCTCCCTCTCTCTCTCACTCATGGAGGAAATAAATACATACATTTAAAACATTTACAATAACCAAAACCAAAACTTTTTTTTATTGTCAGAGGGTGCATACGTTCAGAGAGAGAGAGAAAGCGCCCAGTGGGGCGTGGTCGTGCTGCAATCCTTTCCCTTCCATTTCTCTATCCTGTTGAGACCTGGGGCGTGCATACACATATGCCCAGAGAGCTTTTCAAGCCACCGGGGTGGGGACTCAAATCACAGCCTACTCCGTGGGCTCTGAGGACCTGACCCCCTTGCACAGGACTTCAGTGCTGCACTGTAGGACCAGCCCCACCCCATGTGTTTAAACACTTCAGCTCACACTCTATAAACTTCTTGAATTCGGCCATTATCATTTTAAAGATTTTATTCAAAGCACCTTCTGCCAGAAAGGCTCTGTCATGACCACATAGGCATCCCACAAATAATCTCAGCTAGTCTGCCTATTATCCTAGTTATGATTTTTTTTCATAATCTGGAACATTATTTTGCAAATACTTACAAAATATGGTGTATCTTTAACTTAATTTTCTCTTATTTTTTTGCAGGATATTATTATAATTTAATGTTAATGTTTCCATATAGTGCATGCATTATTTTGTTAAATTTCTTTCCTTTTCTTTTGTTAGAGAGCTTTTTTGATATAGGGGACATGTGCTCACCAGAGAGACTGAAAGCGAGAAATTACCCCCCAGGGGGATGGCAATGCCACAATCCCTTCTCCGCCATTCTCCTCCTGGGATTTTGGGTACACATGCACATGCGCCTGGCGTGAGTTTCAAGCCACTTGATCTGGGACTCGAACTGCAGTTGGCCATGTGGGAGTCCAGCGATGTAGCCATTACATCGTCTGCTGATCCTACAGTTCTATTATTTTAAAATGGTTTGTTTGTTTTAGTCATGGTTGTGTGCACACATAAGAGAGAACAGCACCCTTGGCAGGGTTTCATCATGCCCAGACCCTTGTCCCCCCAGCCCTCCTGCT
>NW_006203607.1:1521507-1524948 GCF_000334495.1 Tupaia belangeri chinensis | reverse complement strand
GGAGCCCCGGGGGCGGGGGTGGGGGGGGGGGCGCCTGTCTGCACGCTCAGGACGAGGCACCCCGTGGCCCGTGTCCTAGGATGGAGCGCCCTCTGGCGTCAGCCTCTCAGCACTGCTCCTGGAGCTGCCGGTGGACAGCTCAGCGTCTGAGGCCTTTGCTGTCCACCCGTGACTCTCCTGGCCTGGCCCTCAGCATCCTGCTGCTTTCTGCGGAAACTCTCTGTTCACTCACTCACGGGCCATGGAATTTATGCCTTTCCACCAGCTAGTTCTCCTAATGGGACTGGAGCCCCACCTTCCCGGAAGACACTCTTCAGTGTCATGCATTGCCTCCTCCGTGAAGCCTCCCTGGGCTCTCCCAAGCAGAAGTCACTGTTTCTCCCTCTATGTCTGCATAGCCCCATGCACAGACCACTGCAGAGACCCCAAGTGCATGGAAGTACCCATTTGTTGGGTCTGAGTCTTTGCTGAGCTCCTTGGGGCCTCTTGACTCAATGCTAGGATCTAGAAAGCTATTTCCCCTTAACCCATCTCGAACAAACAAACACAACAGCTCAAAACCTGATGCCCTGTCTAGGTCCTCTTTGAAGTTGAAAATCACTGTCTAGTACATGCAGCTGTGTAGACTCTCATTCACTCACTTGTTCAGTCGGCAAATACATCCGAGGCTTCTCCCGGGCAGGCATTGATCCCAGGCCAGGGATGCAGGGAGAATAAACAAGGCCAGGCTCCTCGCCCCTGAACTCGTGCTCTAGGAAGGGAGAACGTCTCAAATCCGGGTGGGCAGTGATACGTGGCAAAAAGGAAGTGAAGGAGGGTGAGGGCGAAAAGCCCAGGAAGGGGGTCTGTTTCAGGCAGTGTAGTTGGGGGGGGGATCCTCCCGAGAGTAACGTGGAGATGTGAGCCGTGCGTCTTGCTGGGGAGGCGCTCCTGACGGCGTGCATGCAAGGGCCCTGCGCCAGGGGTGTGCTCGGCACACCAACAGCACGGAGGACAGGGCCTCCCTGGGTACAGGGAGCTCACGCTTGCCCGTGATCTGGATCTGGCCGAAGCCTGGGGGAGCAGCATGGCATCGACAGTCTGCTGGGGATGCCATCTCTCCCTCTCTCTCTTTCTCTCTCTCTCTCACTCATGGAGGAAATAAATACATACATTTAAAACATTTACAATAACCAAAACCAAAACTTTTTTTTATTGTCAGAGGGTGCATACGTTCAGAGAGAGAGAGAAAGCGCCCAGTGGGGCGTGGTCGTGCTGCAATCCTTTCCCTTCCATTTCTCTATCCTGTTGAGACCTGGGGCGTGCATACACATATGCCCAGAGAGCTTTTCAAGCCACCGGGGCGGGGACTCAAATCACAGCCTACTCCGTGGGCTCTGAGGACCTGACCCCCTTGCACAGGACTTCAGTGCTGCACTGTAGGACCAGCCCCACCCCATGTGTTTAAACACTTCAGCTCACACTCTATAAACTTCTTGAATTCGGCCATTATCATTTTAAAGATTTTATTCAAAGCACCTTCTGCCAGAAAGGCTCTGTCATGACCACATAGGCATCCCACAAATAATCTCAGCTAGTCTGCCTATTATCCTAGTTATGATTTTTTTTCATAATCTGGAACATTATTTTGCAAATACTTACAAAATATGGTATATCTTTAACTTAATTTTCTCTTATTTTTTTGCAGGATATTATTATAATTTAATGTTAATGTTTCCATATAGCGCATACATTATTTTGTTAAATTTCTTTCCTTTTCTTTTGTTAGAGAGCTTTTTTGATATAGGGCACATGTGCTCACCAGAGAGACAGAAAGCGAGAAATTACCCCCCGGGGGGATGGCAATGCCACAATCCCTTCTCCGCCATTCTCCTCCTGGGATTTTGGGTACACATGCACATGCGCCTGGCGTGAGTTTCAAGCCACTTGGTCTGGGACTCAAACTGCAGTTGGCCATGTGGGAGTCCAGCGATGTAGCCATTACACCGTCTGCTGATCCTACAGTTCTATTATTTTAAAATGGTTTGTTTGTTTTAGTCATGGTTGTGTGCACACATAAGAGAGAACAGCACCCTTGGCGGGGTTTCATCATGCCCAGACCCTTGTCCCCCCAGCCCTCCTGCTTGTCAAGGTGTTGGGCACTGTCCACACCTGGCACATTTCAGGTAAACCAGGTTGGGGATTCGAACTCACAGCTGGCCATGTGGATTCCAGCACTGCAGGCCAGTATGCTATGGGCTGTGCCATCTAGGCTGGGCCCATGAGTTGATGGAAATTCAGGATGAAATTCAGGCTTGCTGATGACAATGAGAAAAATCTCCAAAGTTGATCATATGCCTACTCTGACCCAGAGTAGGGGTCTTCTTCTAGGGAGTTATGTACCTGACAACCATGAATGCAGGTGTCCACAAAAGACAGGTACAGGGACCAGCAGATGGCATAATGGTTATGTCACTGGACTCCCACGTAGTAGACCGTGGTTCTAGTCGTGGACTCGGGGGCTTAAAACTCATGCCAAGCACGTGTGCATGTGTGCCCAAAGTCCTGAAAGGAGAATGGAGATGTGGCATGGCCATCCTCCTGGAAGGTGGTTTTTCACTTTCTGTCTCTGTCTCTCTCTGTGTCTCTGGCAAGCATGTGTGCCCTGTAGCAAAAATCTCTCAAAAAAAAAAAAGGAAAGAAAAAGAAAAAAAGAGTACAAGCACGTGCACGCCAGTTTCAGTCCAATAGCCCTGAACGGAAACGTCTCCGATGTCATCAGCAGACGATGGAGCAAAGACACTGCAGCCTGTCCCCCCAGAGGTCACTACCAGGCAGTAAAGAGAAACACATTCCATCCACATGCGACGAAGATGATGCTGAGCGAAAAAAGCTCAATCGAAGAGCACATCAGGGCCAGCCATTAAGGCAGCTGGGCCCTACATAGTCAGCTATGTGGTTTGAATCCTGGATCTGGTGGCTTGAGAAACATGCAGCCAGGTGTGCGTATGTGCCCAAAATCTCCAAAGGAGGGGGAGATGGAGGGCAAGGGAGTGCAGTGTGACTATTTCCCACGTGGAGTGCTTTCTCGCCTTCTCTCTGTCTCTGTCTCTCTCTAGTAAGTGCAGACACTCTCTGGCAAATTAAAAAAAAAAGCATATAATGTCTGCTTCCGTTCATGTTAAGTCCCAGAACAGGCAAATCTAACTTATGGTGATGAAAATTGGATCAGTGGTTCCTAATGACGGGGCGAGGTCACATTCTGGAAGGTTGGGAATCTGGTTCCTAGATATATAAAAATTCACCAATGTGCACTGCAGAGTCATGCACTTCACACACCTCACTAAATATATTTCACATGTGAACAAAATTAAAAATAAAAGACAATTTAGGGACCAGCAGTTAGCGTAATGGCTATGTTGCTGGACTCCCATGTAGTCGACTGCAGTTCGAGTCCCAGAC
>NW_006203607.1:1514267-1521358 GCF_000334495.1 Tupaia belangeri chinensis | reverse complement strand
ACATGCGCCCGATAACAAAAACCTCACAAAAAAAAAAAAAAAAAAAAGACAATTTAAAAGCTTATGTCTAAAAATAAAAATAATCAAAAATAAATTGATTAATTATTTAAGAGATTGAGTCCTTTTAGCTCCAGAAAATTGATTGGCAAAATATTTTTATTATACTCAAGTATATGAATAGTGTTTATGTATTTATTTTAATTTGCCAGAGAGCATGTACACTCACCAGAGAGATAGAGGGTGGGGAGGATAAAAAGGCACCCCCCATGGGGACTGGTCACGCTGCAATCCCTTCTCCTCCGTTCGGAATTTTGGCATGCATACATTCGTACCTGGCACGTTTCTCAAGCTGCCTGGTCAGGGACTTGAACATACCATAGACCACATGGGATCTCGCTGCCTTATCCACCATGCCATGGGCTGGCCCAGTGATATTTACATATTGTGAATTTTCAGAATTTTAATTACTAAATAAAAATGAATAGTTCAATATTTCCTTTTTTGTTTACCGAATTCACTAGAAAATTAATACAATACGTAAAACTTCTTAGAAATGTGGGAGACCTATAGACATAAAAGCTGACAGCAACTTTATGTACTTCTGTATTTAAATAGATTTAATTTTCATGGGTACTCGTTTTCTCACCATGATGGACCCTTTGTTTTTCATAATGGACAACTTTTTAACTAGAACTGGAAAGTCATCACAATCACTAATTCTATAGATCAAGAAATGTTTGTCACTCAACAGGCAAGACAAATGCCAAGGTGGACGAGAAGGTAGCAGGGGGCTGGGACGCCAGATCCCACGTGGCCGGCTGCGTAGTTTGAGTACCAGACCCTGTGACTTGAGGGACCTGCTGGGTGCATGTGTGTGTATGCCCAAAATCCTGAGATGAGGACGGAGGAGAGGGGATTGCTGCTCATCCTCCCGGGGGTGATTTCTCACTTTCCCTCTCTCTCTGTCTCTATAGCAAAAAAAAGAAAGAGAAAGAAAACCTTTGAGGGCGCTCTCGCGTTTGTACACCACCTTCCCCAGTTCCGTCAGGGCCCAGAAGTCTTATCATAGATCTGGAAAGTGCAGCATTGCAAACAAGGTGGCGGGGCCCTCTGCCTACAGCTGACTGCAAGCCATTCAGCTCCCGCAGGAAAGTGTGACCTCTGACAAACATCTGTCACTGCAGAGCTAGAGACAAAGTTCTCTCTGAGCTCTGTTCCGACATTTTCAGGAAGAGCTCAAGAAACGGTGCAAGTTTCTGCGCTTAATAGCCAAAGCCACAATGTCTCATCCAATTGCAGATTCCCTATTGACTAGCTCACAAAAAGTCAATACTAAATTGGGGTGCCACGTCTCAGGTGACAGAATCAAAGTTAATCCAGAAACTCACAAAAAGAAAAGAAAAAAGAAAAGAAAAGGTTCATTGCCGAGTGACGAATCCACAAGCATCAGGGATTACGGTCAGTTTGAAGCCCCAGCAGAATGCAGAGAACCCAGAGAGGAGGAAATCAACAGAGGTTATGTCACTGGACTCCCAGATAGTCAACCGCAGTTCAAGTCCTGGACCTGGCAGCTTAAAACTCACGCTGTGCATGTGTGCATGTGTGCATGCGGCCCACATGCCCAAAATCCCGAGAGGAGAATATAGGAGACGGGATTGCAGCGTGGTCATCCCCCCCAGGGGATTTCTCACTTTCTATCGCTCTGTCTCTCTAGTGAGTGCATGTGCCCTATAATAAAAAAAAAACCCCGCTCTAACAAAAGAAAAGCTCTACGAATCATAAGAAAGTATATTTGTGCAGTAAATAGTTCACTTAGTAACATCCTGAACACTCCAAAGGTCTTCAGGAATAGTGCCTCATCAGCTCCTGAAAGATAACCTCCACGCCCTTGGCATGTCCTGCTCCGTGAGTGTTTTATATACCCAAGGTCTTGGACAGTGCCATATCAGTTTGACCTCTAGGGGGCCGAAGACGGAGCAGCTAAGGTTCCCCCATGCAGGCTCTGCCTTCCTGTGTGAACGACCCCTAGTTAAAATCCTGGACTGCATCGGTGACCAGCAGGTGGCATGGTGGTTGAGGGGCTGGACACTCCCACATGGCTGACCACAGTTCCAAGTCCTGGACCTGAGGGCTTGCTTTCTCACTTTCCCTCTCTTTCTATCTGTGTGTGTGTGTCTCTCTCTCTGGTCAAATTAAAAGAAATGAATGATAAATAAAATAATTATTTGCAAAACAAAACCAAACCCTGGGCTAGGTGAGCTCCCGGGTTAGCAATCCTTCCTGTGTTTTCAGGTGGCATTGCTGGGGACGCAGGTGCCCCGTGACTATACCGAGGACAATGAGCAGCGCTGCCTGACTTCTCCTGCACTTCACGACCTCTCCCTTTGCTGGTTTTCACCTGTATCCACTCACTGCACGGAGCTATAACCACGCGTGTAACAGCTTTTCTGTGCACGTGAGTTCTCCCAAAACACTGAGCCCGAAGGTGGTTCGAGGAACCCCTCACATGCTATTAATATGTGCTAACAATATTTATGTGTTTAAAGAAAAATTTACCTTTGCAGGAATGAGTTTATAAACGCTTTACCAGTGAACCAAGTGAAAGTTATTATTTGAATCCTAAAGAAAAATGAGTAAGGCTATTAGAACAATATCTGTGTATGTTTGAAGAAAATTTTATCATAATTCAAAAACTTGACATGAAAAATACTATTGTATTCTAAAGCCTTTGATATTGTACAAGAAATCTCAACATACATGTTGTCTATGAAAGAAAAGGCAGAACTGTTCGGTTTAGAGAACAAGTGTATTAGTAGAGTAAAATTCAAAGGATCTTAATTCTATTAAAGATAGGAAAAGATTTTCTGACAAAGAAGGAAAATGACAGATGTCACTGCTATTCACAGTATTTTTTTGTGCAAAGTTCCTTATCAATGTGATGCTCATGAATTTGAAGAGAATAATTCAATAATTAAAAATATATAATTGGGAGGCCAATGGGTGGCATGGTGGTTAAGGGCGCTGGACTCCCACATGGCTGACCATGGTTCGAATCCTGGACCTGGTGGTTTGTTTTCTCACGTTCTTTCTCTCTCTCTTTCTTACTCACTCACTCTGTCCCTCTCTGGTCAAATTAAAATAAATAAATAAAGTTAAATAAAATAATTTTTTAAATATACATATAATCAGCAGTTTTGTAGCCAATTCAAGTGAAAACAATCTAATATAAAAAAAAGTACATTGGCAGGGGCAAGCAGGCGGCATGGTGGTTAAGGCACTGGATCCCACATGGCTGACTGCAGACCGAATCCTGGACGTGGTAACTGGAAAAACACACCAGAGTTGGGGGCACAGCATGTGGTGTGGTAGTTAAGGCTCTAGATTCCCACATGGCTGACCACGGTTTGAGTCCCGGACCTGGCAACTTGAAAATCACACCAGGCTCATGTGCATGCTGGCCCAAAATACCAGGAGGAGAATGGATTGCAGTGTGGCTATTCTCCCTGGGGGGCAATTTCGCCCTCTCCCTCTCTCTCTGTCCGTCTTTCTCTGGCACTCACATGTGCCTTAGAGTGAACAACAAAAGCATGCTAGCCCAGCCTGGTAGTGCAGTTGGTAGCAAACGGAACTGCAGTCCTGGAAGGCACACGATAGACCGTGGGTCTGGATCCCTGGGTTGGCCTGGGAACACCGGAGCACATACATGCATAGGATCATGGCATGATGGGGCCCTGTCGAGGGTCCTCTATCTTTCCTTCTCTCCCCCTCGGATGTACACACTACTCTCTATGAATAAAATAACCTTAGGGCAGGCATGTGGCCTAGCAGTTAAGAGATCGCGATCCCACATGGCTGATTGTACAGTTCAAATCCCAGACCTGATGGCTTAAAAAACACGCCAGGTGTGTGTGCATGTGAGCACAGAATCCACACAGGATGGAGAAATGGAGGAGAACAGGTTGCCCCATTGGAAGGTGATTTCTCCCTCTTCCTCTGCCTCACAGTCTCTGCTGAGCACATATGTCCTCTGGTGAATTGTTGCCTTAGGAGGCACACACTTGCCAGAGAGAGAGAGACAGAGACAGTGAGAGGGAAAGTGAGAAATCACCCCCTAGGGAGGATGGACATGCTGCAATCCCTTCTCCTCCATTCTCCTCTGGGGATTTTGGGCATGCACAAACAGGCGCCTGGCATGTTTTTAGGCCACAGGGACTGGGATTCGAACCGCGGAGTCAGACATGTGGCATTCAGTGCCTGAATCACCACGCCACTTGCAGGCCCTTTGTTTTATTTCCTTTCATGATTACGCATGTGATTAGTATCTTCACCAAGTTCTACACAGACATCCCCAAATCTTAGGTTTATTCCAATGTGCTTGAACATTAATACTGCCGCTTTCCAGGAGTCCCATGATCTGGAAAATGTTGGGAAACACTGAGTTAAAACAATCTGGTTGGTAGTTAGGGCAGATGGGTGTGGACGTTAGAGACTATAAGAGGGGAAGTGGTTAGTGGTGGTGGTTTGAGAAAAAAGAGAGAAAAAAAATTTTAGGACGGTCATGTCAGCTTAAAAGTGTTATTTGTCTATTAAACGAGTATGCAGACTGCTTTATGAGTGGTTTGTGAAATTATGAAAGTTCAAATGCAGTATCTGAAGGCTAGAAATGGTACACTGTATGATTACACAAGGAAAACAAATAAAAACTTTTTGTTTTGATCTGGAACTCTTCTGTGTATCTGTTATTTGTCGTCAAAAGAGAATTTTGCCTAAAAGAAAAGGTTCACTAGTGTGCGAATGCTCACAATCTTTTGTGAAATTGTAGTTTATCATCAGCTTGTATCTGTAAATTGTTATGAATATTAATTGCATTTTTTGGTGATACATAGTTTTTTATTATTTTTTTTAATAGAGATTTTTGCTATAGGGTGCACAAGCACACCGGAGAGACAGACAGAAAGTGAGAAATCACCCCCTGGGGGAATGGCCACACTGCAATCCCTTCTCCTCCATTCTCCTGTTGGGACCTTGGGCACGCACACACATGCCTTCGGCTTAAGTTTTAAGCCACTGGGTCTGGGACTCGAACTGCAGTTGACTACGTGGGAGTCCGCTGATGTCTGCTGGTCCCCGTTACATACAGTTTTATACTTTGACGCTTGTGTCTGTGAATTTGCAAATGAAACGTATTTTGCCAATGTTTTCTGAATGAACCAAATAAAACTTCTGTTATGGCATTAAAAAAAAGTTAAAATGTCATCTTTAAAAATATAAATAAATTCTATTCCATTGGCTTCTTTTTATACTTAGTAAGGCAGTACAATAAAGTAAATAAAAATGTTATCCCTGAAGCTGAACTCCAAGACTTCAAATTCTAATTGGGCACTAAATATTTGTATTAATTTGAGTGAGTTAATTTATTTATCTGAGGCTTACTTTTTATTTTTTAGGAGAGTTTTTTTTTTTTTTTTTTACTATAGGATGCAAACACTTGCTGAAGAGACCGAGAGACAGAAAGTGAGAAACCCCTCAGCCCCAGTGGGGGTGGGAAGGATGGCCACACCCCAATCCCTTCTCCACCATTCTCCTCTCGGGATTTTGGGCATGCACAGGTGCCTGGTGTGAGTTTTAAGCCACTGGGTCTGTATGAAAATACAGTTGACTACATGGGAGTCCAGTGAGGTAACTGCTACACCATCTGCTAGTCCCTGAAGCTTACTTTTCTAAAAATAAATAAATAGATAAAACAATCTGATTGCTATAAAAAGATTGAAAACAATGATGGCTTAGCAATATAGAATTTGCTGTCAGCCTGTGGCATGGTAGTTAAGGCAGCCAGATCCCGCACGGCCAGCAACGTGATTCAAGTCCCAGCAGCTTGAAAACTTGCCTGACGTGTGCACACCCGTGCCCAAAATCCTGAGAAGGGAAAGGAGGAGAAGGGATTGCAGCGTGGCTATTCCCCCTCGGGTGTGTTTCTCACTTTCCTTCTCTGTCTCTGTCTCCCTCTGGTAGGCATATATGCCTTAGAACACATTTTAAAATGTGTGTGTATAATTTCATTTCCAAATAAAATCAGTTCTGGGATGATGCGGTGGTTCCTTAGCTCAAATGCGTTCCAGCCAGCTTGAAGGCAGACGACACCGACAGTGGTCTAGTTCTCCGTACTTTCCCTGTCGTGTGTAATGTGTATGGTTATCTCCCGGTGTCCCGTGTCGCCTGGAGGCTCTGTGTGTGGGGTTGGGGGTGGCTTCTCTCATTACATGGCCAAAAGAGCAGCCGTCTGGAGCCAGATGGATGTGGGCTCAAACCCCATCTCCACTGACCACAAGCAAGGGGCTCAGGCAGGGGCTTACCCTTCTGGAACCAGTTTCCCGATCCGTAAAATGGAGAGACCAGACCTGACCTCAGAGCTGCAGGTGAAGCGCTCAGTGACTGCATCCGGCAAAGACGTGCTGAAGAGTCCAGGCCTTCCTGACGCCCTGATGTCTCGTTCAGAGCCTGGAGCAGGGGCGTCCGCGTTAGCGCCACTCGAGAGGAACTGAACGGAGTCAAGCTCCGGGGAAGGAAGTTAATTCCCCTGCATGTCTGGCCTGCCCTGAGGGCACCACAGGCTCTGGTGGCCACAGAAGACCCTGGGTGATGACTTTAGGAACTGATCTGGGCAGGGTAATGGGCCCTGGAGGGCAGGGAGATGGCCGCGTCTGCTACACCGGCCAATGCCATTTTTATAGTTTCAGAGAAAAAATCTCTGGAGAGACCCTAAATGGAGCCTGGGATGGGGGAGGTCTGTCAGCCGTCGCTGCAGCCAGCAGCATAAAATAAAAAAGGAAGTCGCTTCTCCTTTGTTTCCCTCCCTCCACCCCCATTCCTGCAGATATAAGCACACAGACATGGCAGGGACCCAGCCACCCCGTGGGAAGGCAGAGTAACAAGATGGAGGGGACTCTGGATGGCCACCCCGTCAGCTGTGACCTCTCGCTGCACATGAGAGGGGAAGACAGATGGTGCTTAGACCCCAGACGTTGGTTTCTGTAACCGAGGGTTAGTGGCTCCAAGCCCCGCCCCAGCCCCGGGGAGAGGGAGGGGGGAAC
>NW_006203607.1:1491753-1513908 GCF_000334495.1 Tupaia belangeri chinensis | reverse complement strand
CCTGGGTTAGAGGCAGGAGAACACAGCCTGGGCCCACAGCGGCTGGCCAGGCCTTCAAAGCCACTCCTACAGTCACCGTGAAGGAGGCCTCCAGAGTCCACACGGGACCAGGTGAGTGACAGGAAGGGGAGGAGGGTACAGGGCAAAGAGCAGAGCCGAGGCCCATTCAGGGGAAGGAGACGAGGGAGGGGAGGCTGGAAGAAAACAGGAGCCACACGATGCAGGGTAAGGCTTCGCTGGGTCTGACTGGTCGCAGACCACAGTAGGAAGCCCCGATGTGACGGAAAATGAAAGGCAAACAGCAGATCGACAACTTGGAGGAACTGTGGAGAAGGAGAGGGTGTTTTAGTTGGGACATGTGTTCAGCTGAGGGAACAGAGACCCAAAGCTGCAGCAGCTTAAGCGAGAGAGAATTTCTTTCTCACCCAGGTGCCCAGGCACGAGCAGTCTAGGGCCGCTGTGGCCGCTCCTTGGTGGCCGGGCCTAGGCTCCTTCTGCCTAGCTCTCTTGCATTTCTTGACCCAGGTTTTATTTTCAACTTGCTTAATCTGGAACTATACTTAGCAGAACCTCTTTCTCAATATAGTTCCATGTGATATTTGGTTAAAAAGGAAGTGATGTGAACGGTGGTCCCCAACCTTCCCAGCACCGGGGAAGGCAACCCCTTCACAGACAGGAAGTGGAGGCGTAGTCCCAGGGTGACCCGAGCGACCGTGTCTAACCTGCACCCCCTTCCCATCACCACCACCTTGCAACATACAATGTAACAACCACACATAGGGTTTGGGCTCCCCTGGGAACCTGGGACCACCATGGACCCTACAGGAGGCAGGGCCGGCAGCGATGGGCCAACGGGGAGCAGCTGCAAACATGGCTGGCACCCTCACACGCTCACGTGCTGCTCACCCCGTTGTGCAGCCGGGAGTCGGGGGATGCCAACAGGCCATGAACCAGCAGTGGTCCATGGGCCTGGGGGTCAGGGCCTCTGGGCAAGAGGACTGGGAGGTGGAAGTGAGACATTATAGTGGCCATTATTCCCTGAAGGGGAGGTGTGGTGACAGACACTCAGGGGTGCTGGGGTGGGGTTCCAATGTGTCCTCACTCACCTCTGTCCCACAGTCAGCTCCTCTCCCCAAATTCTGGCCCTGCTGAGCATGGGACCCCAGACCCACCTCCAGAGCCTTGGTGCTACTGGAGAAGTAACTACGCAGCAATTAGAGCGTCCCACAGACTCTCGACGACGCCCCCTTCGCAGGAGCTGGGCAAGCTGTCGTCCATTTCCCAGCCAGCTCCACTGTGTCCACCGTGAGCAGTCAAGTTGGTTGGTGCTGACGCCTTTGCTCTGAAGTTTCCTCACTCTGGACTTTCACTTCCTCTGCTCCTCCTGCAGCTGCGAAATTCCTATAACCATCCCTCACGACTTCCGTGTAAATCGAACTGGTTCTTGGTTTTCACCACTGCTAGTTTAGGGTTTTTTGTTTTTTTTTTCTGATCAGTTTTCAACCATTCTTCTTGTTTCTAGCTTCTGGGTTTTTGTTCCTCTTGTCATTTCTCCTGTTCTCCATGCCTTTATGGATTTATGTTTTTTTTAAATTTTTTTTGGAGAGGGTTTTTTTTGCTATAGGGTGCGTGTGCTCGCCAGAGAGACAGAGACAGAGACAGAAGTGAGAAATCACCCCCCTGGGGGCATGGCCACGCCACAATCCCTCTCGGGACCTTGGGCACGCACGCACACGTGCCCGGTGTGAGTTTTAGCCAACAAGTCCAGGACTCGAACTGCGGTCAACTACATGGGAGTCCAGTGACATAGCCATTACGCTAACTGCTGGTCCCGATTTATGTATGTTTTTAAACATTTCTTTATTGTAAGTTTTTTTTTTCTTCCAATGCCAGAGAATATGTGCACGAGAGAGAGAGAGAGAGAGAGAGAGAGCGAAAGCACCCCCCCCACCCCATCCCCTGTAGGGCCAGGTCACACTGCAATCTTTTCTCCCTCCGGTTCTCCATCCTATCAGATACTGGGCATGTGTGTGAGCCTGGTATGTTTTTCAAGTCAACATGGCCAGGATTCAAACCCTGATCGACCCTGTGAGAGCTAATTTTCTCTGCACAGAGCCTAATAGCTCTGCTACATGGCCAGCTCCTCTTTATTGTACTGGACTGTCAGAAAAGTCATGAAGTATTTTTTCTATGTCATGACTTTTTCGACAACCCAGAAGGTTTTTTTTTTTAGCATTATTCATTTTAATCTTACTTATTATTATTATTCAATTTGACCAGAGAGAGACACAGAGAAAAAGCAAGCTGCCAGGTCTGGGACTCGAACTGCAGAAGACCATGTGGGAGAGGCCAGTGCCTTGTCCACCATGCCACCTACTGGTTTTAGTCAGGTTTCAGTGGGGAGGAAAATTAGATGTTTGTCCAGTCTACAATTTTTTTTCTTTATTGCCAGAGTGCCTGCCGGAGAAAGAGAAGGAGAAGCCGGTCCCTGATAGGAGATGATTATGCTGCAATCCCTTCTCCATTTCCAATCCTGTGGGGTTTTGGACACGGCGCGTGCATCCACACACACACACGTGCACACACACACACACACACACACACACACACACACACATTAACCACAAAACTGCACAATAAGAACAAACCAGCCCTAAGCTGCTTTCTGCCTAAACATCTCCTTTGCCACATCATTCTTGTCTTTTGCACTTACATAAATCTACACAAACAACCTATGGGTGTTTTTTCCCTTATCTCCTGGAGCACAGATAAGTTAAATGTGTGTTGAATGCAGTCTTTTTAAAAGGCTGAATCATTTTTAAAGACTCTCATCACATGTAAGTGGAATCAAAGTGCTAATTATGCAAACTTGAGGGTTGCTGGATACTCTAGGAGTTCCTTGTTTTCTCCAGAGGTGCCTTCTAAGTGAGCGTTGTACTAATGACAGGTGCAGGAGTCGTCGTTCTTGGAGACAGAAATTTATCTCTGAGCTACATCTTGGAAAACAGATGTCTCGAGCCTGGCCCCAGAACTGAAATGGTAACTGCTGAGTTTTATGCACATGAGTGCTTGCTGGATGAAAATCCTTCTAACTCTCTCAGGGTCCATAGTGCCCACCCACTTTGCATCTTTCTGTTAGGTCACTTCCCTCTGGCAACTAGATGCACAGTGGATGCCCAAAGGATAGCGACATACTGACCCCTTAGTGATCCTCCATCCGCGAATGACCCAGGGGAAACATCCGAGAACTTTGGATTATTGAGCCGGGTTGATGTAAAGATTGCTTTCACAGTGCTGTCTTTTTTGCCAACTGAAATATAGTAATTGGTTTTCTTTGCAAGAAAGCTCACTTGTCTTGGTTAGATAGGTGGAAAAAAACCAGCCCATGAGGAAGTTAAAAGTTACAAGGTCATATCAGTCTTAATTCAGCTCATCAAATACTATCAAGGGTCAGCTGTGTGCTCAGCTCTGTGCTAGTTACTACAGATAGAATGTTCTGTCTCGAGCTACATGACTGGACCAGTGCAGGGGCCATAATCTGGTTAAAAGCAGATGGTGGGAGCCTGTCTTGAAGCCCTGTTTGCATAATAAGCACAGTTTTCATTTTTTTAGAGAGAGAGATTTTTGCTATAGGGCACATGTGATTACTGGAGATACAGAGAAACAGAGAGACAGAAAGCGAGAAATCACCCCCTGGGAATGGCCATACTGCAACCCCTTCTCTTCTTGGGATTTTAGGCACGCACGCACAAATGCCTGGTGCGAGTTTTGAGCTACCAGGTCCAGTACTCGAACTGTGGTCAACTACGTGGGAGTACAGTAATGTAACCATTATGCCATCTGCTGGTCCGAAGTTATTATGCAGACTCTACATTTGAGGTGGTTCTGGGGAGCTGGTGGAAGTTTTGCAGAGGGCTCTTTTTTTTTTTTTAATTTTTTTATTTTTAATGTTAGAGGGCATGTGTGCGAGAGACAGAGGGGAAGAGAAGAAAAACCCCTTCCCAATGGGGGCTGGTCACACTGCAATCCTCTTTCCTCCAGTTCTTTATCCCATTGTGATTCTGGCACACATGGACACACCTGGCATGTTTCTCAAGCCACCTGGGCTGGGACTTGAACCCTGGTCAGGCATGTGGGATCCAGCTTTCTATGTGCAGCACTTAACTGTTATACTAGGAGACCAGCCCATACCACCTCTTCTTGCAGCTTCTGGAGCTGAGAGGGGCAGTCCCTTTTCTCAGAAAGTAGCAAATCCAGGTCATCTCAACAGGTGGTTGTGAATGAGGCTGAAGAATAAAGAGAGGGCTCTGCAGCTCAGAGGGGGCCTGCTTAGCCCGAGAGGACTGGAGGGCTTCCTGTGGGTGGAGATGCCGGGAACAAGATCTGTCACCACGTTTTCTGGACCCCAGAGTCAGGACAAATGATGTGAAAAGTATTTGTTTTCTCATTTACCCATTTATTTTCATTAAACCTCCTAGTGGCCCAGCTTTGGTAGTGTGTGCTGTTAAAACTGTGCAGGCTGGGACCACCTGGGAGGTTCAGGTTTGATTCCTGCACACTGGCATGCACCTGCAGTTCCAGCAGTCTGGGAGGCTGAGGCAGAAGGATTGTGAGCTTGAGGCTGGCCTGGGCAGCATAGCAAGACTGTCTAAAAAATTGCTGGGCTTAGCGGCATGTGCCTACAGTCCCAGCCCAGAGAGGCCAAGGCCAGAGGACTCCAACGTGGGGACAATTTGTCTTAAAAATAAAAGTCTCCTAGGGGTAGAATAATAAAATCACATTTAGTTATTCATGTAAAATATTACTTTTATTAAAAATAATACAATTTGGAGGTCAGCAGGTGGCATAGTAGTTAAGGTGCTGGACTTCCACATGGGCAACTGTGGTTCAAGTCCTGGACCCAGCAGCTTGAAAATCAAGCCAGGTGAACGTGCATGCGTGCCCCAAATCCCAGGAGATAAATGGAGGAGAAAGGATTATGGCATGGCCATCCCCCTGAGAAGTGATTTCTCACTTTCCCTCTTTCTGTGTCTCTCTGGCGAGTTCATACACCCTATGGCTAAAACCTAAAAAAAAGAAATTAATTAAAAAAAAACAAAGAATAATGCAATTTAAAGAATTCAGAACTCTCCTTCCAAACTAGGATTTGTGGTGATCTTAGCTATGGTATATTTATTAACTGAGAATCCATTATTATACTTGAGAGTATGCTTTTATAAAATGGCATCTTCTTTCTCTTTTACTATGTGTTTTCTTCAGTGTGTTAATGAGTAGCAGCATACGATTACAGTGCCTAGTCATATTTAACCATAATACGCGTTATCGTAGGCCCTACATGAGACAGATGTCGCCACCAGATTCTGACACCCCATCGTGTTCTCTACGAAGGACCTTAATTAATTCTGAAGTGGATATGACTTTTATCCCCAAGCTCAACTGCTTGTTGAAGGCCTAAATTTGACATTCGGAGTGGCTTCATTCCACTCTCCCAGAGAGGGTAACATTGAGTCACTGCCCCTCAGAATCTATCCAGCACCCAGGTGGGCCTGGTCTGCAGGTGGCCTCTCCCAGTACTGCGCCCTTCATGCTCTCTGTGGAATCGCTTTGCCTGAGTCACACTTGGTGGCACCGTTGTCAGCCTTTCTTGAGAGTCATTATAAAGAGCAGGCCTGTGCCCCTCGCCTGTGTCTGCCATATGGATGTCACTGAGACCATTTGTCCTTACACTTACATCCTGGTTCCTCTCCAGAAGACTCCGGGAGAAATGGGTTGCTAATCTCAGCAGCACAAATCACCATTTAATTCATTCCCGAAACATTTACTGAGCACCTCCTACATTCAGGCAATGGAAGAGGTGCTGGGGGTACACTCATCAACAAATGCAGTCTGGGGGGAAGACAAACATCAACGGACCAATGATCCCATCAGTTATTACATCAGTTATGGCTACCGGGAAAAACAGTGGGGTCTTAGGGGTGTGAGTGAGGGGACCTGCGAGGTCAGTGAAGTGGTATTTCTCCTGCGTATTTCTCCTTACTTATTTCTACTCAATCACATTGCTCTTCTCTTTGGCTGCTAGGAAGGTAAAAGTCAAATTTGTGACTCACCTCTAGAAAGGATCTTTGATCTACTTTAATTTCTGGACTCATTCATTTGTGAGTTCAGAGCACCATCTTGCCAAATGCCTGCTGTGGGCTGGGGTCAGGTAGCCACAGGGGTGTGCCAGAGAGTGAGATAAACAGGTCCCTGACAGCATGGAGTTTATGGGCAAGTAGGTTTGGAAAAGGAAATGAATGGTTAAAATTCAGTTTGAGTGCTATGCTCAGGGAAGTCCAGACAGCTGTAAAAGTTTGGGAGAGAAATGTTAACCCCAGCTTGGAGGAAGGAGGCTGTCCAGAAAAGTTACTCTGGGGAAATGAAGACCAAGCTCAAGTGACATTGGTAAGACACTGGTGGGGTGGGGGCAGCTATGCCAGCGAGGTCTATGCAAAGATCGCAGGGAGAGGGAGTACACGCGTGCTGGGCAGCCGGCGCTGTGCTGGCGGAGGCTGCTGCGTCCCAGATGCCTGCCACACAATTCAAGTCCCAGAATCAATGGCCTGAGAAACGTGCCAGGCATGTGTGTGGGTGCGTGCCCAAGATCCCAGAAGAAGGGAGAAATGGAGAAAGGACTGTGGTGTGACCACTTCCCTTGGGGGGTGCTTTTTCACCGTCCCTCTCTGTATCTCTCTGGTGACTACATGTGCCGTCTCACAAATTAGAAAGAGAGAGAGAGAATAAATGCATGTTTAGAAACGGAAAGACCTGAAGCAGGAGGTGAGCGATGCGGCTAGGGAGGTAAACAGGCCAGCTTGTGCGTGGCCTCAGAAATCATGGCGTAGTTTTGACTCTATCTTGAAGGCAATGGAGTGCCATTGAAGAGAAAAATGTCCTGCCCTCGTTTTTCCTTTGCTTCATTTTCCTCATTTTTTACAGGCATGCACACACAGCTTTTAAATCCTTTCTTGAACAGAGCTAAAGTAATAACCAACTAGTTTACTAAATAATATTAAAGAAAGCTAGCTCAAGTTAGGAAATCTAAGATAGTATGTTCACATTAAAATAAGATATAACTGGAGCCAGCAGGTGGCATGGTGGTTAAGGTGTTGGACTCCTACATGGGTGACCATGGTTCGAGTCCTGGACCTGGTGGCTTGCTTTCTCATCCTCCTTCTCTCTCTGATCAAAATGAATAGTAATAATAAATAAAATTGAATAAATAATTATTAAAAAATATAACCAATAATTATCTGTACACATGCACAGAATATCTCTTGAAGAACAAAAAGCTGGTGATAGCGACCGCCTCTGGGAGGAACATGAGGTGGGTGGAGAGGGAGGCTTTTACTGTGAATTCCCCTTTTCCTTTTGTGTCACACGTATATTAAAAACTAAACAAAGTGGACCAGTCAGTGGTGTGGTGGTAAGACAGCCGGATTCCCACATGGCCAACTATGTGGTTTGACTTTCAGACCCGGCAGCTTGAAAGACATACCAGGTATGTGTGTGTGTGTGTGCCCAAACTCCTGAGAGGAGAATGGAGGGGAAGGGGTTGCAGCCTGGCCATCCCCACCAGGGGATGATTTCTCTTTCTCTCTCTCTCTGTCTGTCTGTCTCCCCAGTGAGCCCATGTGCCCTATAGCAAATTAAACAACAACCACAACAAAATAGTCAATAAACTGTAATTTTAGAATAAATAGCCCCCATCAGGGAAAAGCATGATGAATGTAATAGCCGCATCCTCCCTCCTGCCCCATTTCTCACTTAGATCATCTGTTAGAATACCAGACTAGGGTAACACATATCGACGGGGAAGTGAAAAAGAAAAACAAAAAACCAACAACAAGCAGGAAAGCCTTGGGAAAACAGCAAGACTTGGTGATGGGTAGAATGAAGGAGGCCGAACAGCAAGACTTGATGATGGGTGGAACGAAGGAGGCCGATCAGAAAGGAATTCCAAAGGAACCTTGAGGCGCGCTCTCAGATGGGCGTTCCCGTATGTTCAGTCTTGGCTTCATCATCCCCGCCACAGGATGACTGCACTGCATTACGGGCAGTGGTGGGATGAAACATGCTAGGTCCCGGTTATTAAAGGTGACCATGATCGCCTGATAAGGAAACCCAGACAGGTTAAGCAACCTCAAAGAGATTCCGATCTGGCGTGGAGGAGACAGACAAGGGGGCAGGTCATTTCAGCACGCCGTGATCATGTCACTGTGCTGGGGGACGCACAGGAGGGCACTGGGGGCTGTCTTGTTGGCTGCCTAGGAAGGACCGGAGATGGGCTTCTCCTGGGAGTGACTGAGATATGCCCTCGCTGAAGCCTGCGTGGGAGAAGGGAGGGGCACAGGGCTGAGAAGGAGCTGTGAGGCGTGTTTAGCTCAGAGGCTGGCCAATGTGAGCCTTCCAACAGAGTGTGTATTTCTGTAAGTAAGAGTGTTGTTGGAACCTAGCCACAGTTTTATTGGAATAAGCCACATTTATTTCGTTCATGTATTATGTGACGTTTTTGCTAGGAAGGCAGTTGAGCAGCTGGCAACAAAAGCTCTGGCCCTGTGTGGAAAGTTTGCCTGGGCTGATCCGCCAAAGACTCAGAAGAAAGGCACTGCCAAATTGCCCCACCTGGGGGTAAGGCGCCTGGCAATTTCAGGGCTGTGTTTAGAAGGGCTCTGCGCTTGGAGTTCAGGAGGGAGGACCAGGTTGAAAATACAAATTTGGGAGTCGTCAGACACAGATGGTATTTAAGGTCTAGGTGAGATCATCAGGAGGATGACTGTAGGTGAAGAAGCAACTCAGGGTCGAGGCCTGGGGCCTGCCAATGTTTCTAGGTCAGGAGAGGAAAAAGAAGAGATGGAGGAAGGGAGACCCAGAAGGAGAGGCCTGTGAGACAGGGAAAAACTCAGCAAACATGGTTTCCTAGAAGCCATGGGGGTGACGGCCATGCTGTAATCCCTTCTCCTCCATTCTCCTCTTGGGATTTTGGGCCCGTATTGCACATGCCTGGCATGATCCTCAAGATGTCACATACAGGACTCGAACATGGTCAGTCATGTGTGGGTCCAGTGCCTCAACTACCACACCACCTGCTGGGCCCTAATGTTCGTTTTTTTTAATCTTCTAAAGTGTCTTCATTAAGCAAGTGTGTTCTCGGCGCCAACTATGTTCCAGGCACTGGGATAAAAATCAATGCTTCTTGAAAGTCTGTGTAGCAGAGCACCCTCAAACACATCCCAGACATTTTTTAGCAAGTGATCCAGATCTGGAAAGAGCCAGGAATTTCTAAAAGGGGCCGCTGCAGGAGCCTCCTAACTGCTTTCTTGCCCTCTGTCTGTTTCAGTGATTTTCCTGAAACACAAGTATGAGCAAGTCACACCTTTTCTTTAAACTCTTTCATGAAGAGGTGTAAGAACATAGGACAAATTGCTTCTAGGGAAGAGAACAGGAACACGGTATGGAGGTGAGAGCCTTACCTTTGTGTAGTGTTAGGAGACAAAAATAACCAAGTAGATATATTTACTGCTCAAAAGACAGACAAGCCTTCTTAAAAGTTTCCAGGGTTTTCTACTAACCTTCAGAGAAAAAAAAATCCTTAATTTGGTCTAGAAGGCGCTGCACTGCAGCCCTGCCAACCTCTCCAGCCTGGTGTCCTACTAATCTCTCTTCCTTTTGCTCTCAGAGCTGGCTCCACTGGTCTTCCAGTTCTGCTGTGTTAGGCTCTCCTGGGCTTCAAAGCCTTTACACAGGCTTTTCTTCTGTTCCTTCCTTATTCCCACCTGTCCCTTCCCCTTCTTTGCCAGTAAACGTAAGTAAGTCACTTTTTCAGGCGAATTCTTGCTGAATCCACAGATCCTAGCAGTCTTCATCTGCCCCAGCTGGCCACTCACCGCCTCCCCCCACCAACCTCTCGGGCACCAGGCATTTCCGCAGCAAGCATTAAAGTGTCACAGGGTGGTCAGTTGCCTCACTACACTGTTAGACTACGGACAAGGCTTCAAGGCTCCATGGTGTCCAGCATGGCCGTGTCACCCAGTGGGCGCTGGCGAATGTTAGCGGGATGACTTCGCACATGGGGACCTCATTCTCCCAAAGCAGCTGTGGGAAAAGGGAGGCAGACGAGGAGCCAGCGCAGGCCAGCCCCACGGGTCTTCGGTCTTAGAGGCCGAGCTGACCCTGCCAGCATGACCCTGCCAGCATCCTGGTCCAGAAGTCTCAGTGGGAGAGATGGACTGGGTGGCACCACCAGGAGCTCACAAGGTCGCACGTTTGAGACCGTCACACGTACTGACAGCCCCAGCAGAAGGGGGACGACAAAAACAGCAGACCAGCCGCGAGTCAAAAAAACGGCCTCCTCCTCCAAGGGGAAAGCTCGGACCACCCGCGGCGACTGAAGCCAGCAGGCAGGAACGCAGGGGCCGCCCGGCCCGCGCCTGCGCACCCTGGCCCCGCCCCCGCTCCAGGGCTAAAAATCATCATGTGAGAGGGTATCCTTCAGACCTGTACTTAAAATGATTTATTCTGGATGCAAACATACTTTCATTTGTCTCAATTCATCTTTGGTCTTACTTTCAAGAGCCAGTTACAAATGTAATTCTGTATTTTGTTAGCTACTTGAACCCTAGCACTTCCATTAATGAACTTGAACTTTAGTTTCATACTGTCAGAAGAATAGTGTATTATTGCAGTATTAGGAATATAAGTCTATTTTAATGGAAACCATTTTATATTTATGATTTCAAGGGGAAATCAATTTTAAGTCCAGTATAAATCACAAATTGATTAATGTGGTCTCTTGCCAGTTTCTTGACTTTTTAAAGACTCATACTACAGATGGCTGACTGCAGTGTTTTGATCTGTAATAGCCCCGCGGTGCTCGGCTGAGCCGGTGGCCCGGGATGGCTCCTGGGTCCGAGAGGGCCGTAGAGACGCGTCCAGGAAGCTCGGCGGCCACCGCTCAATTCAGGCCGCCCCAACTCTCGGCTCTGTCTCCGCACTGGCTTAGCCCTCTCTTGGATGGAGGTTCCAGGCCCGTCGCGGTGGCGGATGGTTTGGGCGGCCTGGTGGCACCGAATCCCGTGGGAGCAGAGGCCTTTGAGCTGCGGGCCCGATGGTCCGGTTCTGGCCCCTTGACCGCGCAGCTCTCCCCTCTCCCTGCCCCGCGGCCGGCAGTGAGGATGCTGGCGTTTTAAAGTCCATTACGTTTGCGGGCACCCCGACATCTCTACTCCTTGTAATCGTGAATCTTCAGCCCTGTGACATGGGCCGTGTGAGGATGGTCGCCCAGTGTTAGAGACGCGAGAACCCAAGCTTTGGGCAGCTCACGTAACCTGAGGTCTCAGCCCACGAGTGATGGAGCTGGAAATGATCTTACAGCGATAAAAAGAAAAAAAAATAGTTTTTCATCTTTGATTAATTTCTCGGATGCACCGTGATTTTTGTTACTTTTGTGCTAGAACACCTGATGGCTTCCGACACCTGCAGAACGAAGTTGCACATAATTTGATGCTTTGCCTGCCTCATCCCTTCCCTCCTCTCTTTCCTTGACCCTGCTTTGTTGACTCCTCTTCCACTGGAGCCTTCCCCACTCCCCGAGGCACCTCTCACTAACCTGGATACTTTATTCAGATCTTGTCACTGAGTGCTTCCAGCCCTCCCTTGGTCTCTTTTTATGGCCTTCATATATTGTTGGTCAGCTTCCTGCCATCGGGATTCCCACTGATTTGTAAATGTTTCCTCCAACTGAACTGCCAGCAACTTGAGATGATTAATCTGATTAAATTTTGTAGTCCCCAAGTGTCTAGCCCAGTGACTCTCGCATGGCAGGTAGTTCCCTGCCACATGAACTTGGTATGTTGGAATAGTGATTGCTGTGTGTGTGTGTGAGAGAGAGAGACTTCAAGAATTTCCCTTGGGTGTTGTCCTCTTAGAGTAAAATTGGGGTGGCTCAAGTGCAAATGGATGAGATGAATCTTTAGAAGGAATCTATTCTGGATCCCACTCAAGGTGGCTGAAGAATTCCTAGGGACATCCGAGGAATGTCGTGAGACCAGGGTATAGTCTCAGTAAGGGGTATGTCTGATTAGGCCATACCTAACACGTAGCCAGGTTTGATAGTCGTGTGTCAGTAAGGAGCCATTCAGCTCTAAAGTGACAGATAAGGGACTGAGGGTTAAGTCAGCGGGGGAATGACATACCGGATGTCTGTTTGGGGAGATCACAGTTCATGTTAACTTAGGAGACACTTGCAGAGGCTTTATATTGAAGAAACCAAATGCTTTGTTTAATGAGCATTTCTTTGATTCGTGTATCCATAAAACCCACTTGTGGGTCAGCCAGGTAGTATAGTGGTTAAGGCTGCTGGATCCTCCATGGCTGGCTGTGGGGTTCAAGTCCCAGACCCAGCAGCTTGAGAAACAAGTCAGGTGTGTGTGCGTGTGTGATCAAAATACTGAGAAGAGACTAGAGGAGAAGGGATTTCATGTGGCCATCCTCTTGGGGTAGGATTTCTCACTTTCCCTCTCTGTCTCTCTGGCGACCACATGAACGCTATTGTAAACTAAAAAGAAAAATTCCATGTACATATTGCAGACACCAGGAAACACGCTTTGGAAATGGTGCAGCAGAGGAGCGAGGACAGGACCATGTCCTCCTTGCCATTGGGCTAAGCTTTCTTACTTCCTTGCCAAGCGGTTCGTTCTTGCTCTGGGGAGGAGACGGGTCGGGGAGGGCGTGCAGCAGAACTCCCTGGTCTCCCTGTGTCTGTCTTAGTTTATTTTTATTATAGTTTAGCTTCACATGGAACATTCTTGGAGGAGAATGTCCTGACCGTGCCAAAGCAAGGGTTCTCTGCTCTTTGGTGATTTCATTGCTCATTTTGATCGCATTTGGATTTGCTGACAAATGATGCTTCTAGGCCTCTGAAGCAGTGACAAACCCTCCCTGATGCGCGGCCACTGTCTCTTCACCTCCTGTCTATGCCATTGTCACCTGCCTCTCGACTGTCGCTGCACGTAGCTCTCGATCTCTCATCAAGTCTACTCCGTCTGTTCCCTGCCATGACTATAGGGTTTTTTTGTGTTTAATCAAATCTCTGTTCTCTGGGAGTCCTCTGCCATTTCGTACTTCAGACTGGTTTGTTATCGAATGTCCTTTCCCCCAGTACATCCAGTCTCTCCTCATGGCGTGCCTGGGAAAGCTTGCCTGCAAGGAGCAGCATACTAAGTTATAGACGAGATCCACCTTTACTGGAAAGAATTTAGGTTTAGGTGCAACTCCTTTGGAGTGTGGACATTCTTGCCTTTTCCCCTTCCCCCGTAACCCAGAGGAACTGTGTTTTCTTGGTAATTCACTAGTTGAGTCAAAGACATTAGTTCTTTCATGCAGAATTGGAATCCTTATCTAAGGAGAAGAACATTTTTTGGGCGTAGAGAAAATAATGAAGTACCTGCCTGCTACCCTAATGTCCAGCCGTAATGTCATCCGTATTTGGGACAGAGTGTCCTGTCAGGCAGCTTAGAGCTGTTTTTAAATTAGATTGACTCTCAGGGCTGCTGGTTGTCCAGGCTTTAAACAAAAGCTACATTATTTCAGTAGCAATTGTTTTTCTCTTCACATTTGATAAAGCCGTTCAGTGATCCGAGGAACAGTTGTTATGATCCTGTGGAAACCTGACAAGAACCTTCTGAAATCATGTGACAGTCAAGGAAACTGAGGCTCCACGAGGGGTCCTAGACAGCCATCAGCAGGGCCAGTGTCCGAACACACAGACGTTTGATTGGTCGAGATCTGTTTTATCCGTTGTTTTTTATTTTTATTTTTTCCTTCTCCCAGATCGAAAGGTAAAATGAAGTACATTCTAGTCACCGGCGGTGTTATATCAGGAATCGGGAAGGGGATCATTGCCAGCAGTGTGGGCACGATACTGAAGTCGTGTGGTCTTCACGTAACTTCCATCAAGATCGACCCCTACATTAACATCGACGCGGGGACGTTCTCTCCTTACGAACATGGTAAGCAAGGCGCTCTCTTTCTTTGAAACTTGTGTAGTGTGTGGAAGAACGTGTCTGCATTTGGGGATTGTGTGTCCATTTTGCATAACTTCCATTTCCTGCCTTCTAGAAACGTCATTTATGTAAAAGAGTGATTTTTTTTTTTCCTCACCTGGATAGGAGAACGCAGAACTTTTTTTATTTTTTTTAAGTTTTTTTTTGCCCCAGGGCAAGTGTACTTGTCAGAGATAGACAGGGAGAGGGAAAATGAGAAGTCACCCCTGCAGTGGGGGACGGCCATGCCACAATCCCTTCTCCTGGGATTTTAGGCATGTGTGCACACATACACACCTGGTGTGATTTTCAAAGCTGCCAGGCTCGGGATTTGAACCACACAGCCATGCGGGAGTCCAGTGCCTTAACCAGCACCATATCTGATGGCCCCGGAAGAAAAACTCTTAGTAGACAGTGTAGTGATTCGAGTCCAGAGGTTTCTGTAAGAAATTATCTTTTTGGTGGCTAAGTGAAAATTGGTCACTTCTCTTGAAAAAAGACTCTGGTGACATAGAACATTTGTCAGATACTTGGGAAGGGGAAGTATGCTTCTGTGTGTGACTCCAAGCTTTGGAAGAAGGATGGCTGGACAGACATAGGGGATTAACTTTGTCTCAGTATAAGAAAGCTCATTTGGGTTTGTATTAGCAAGCCCCCCCCGAAGAGTGAGGTGACTGACTTCAAGAAGTCGTGAGGTACCTTTGGTAGAGATGGTCATACAGAGGCTAGAGGACCACTTTGTAGGGATTCAAGCAACAGCTAGAACTGGGTTTGAGAATCTGTAAGGTAGAATTTAGATGTTATAAGCGAGGACCTTTTGAGATGACTAAAAAGCAGAATCATTAAGGCTGGGTAGGAAAATTTCATTTTATTTCTTTATCGACGCTAAGGGCCTGTCACAATAGCATGTCTGTCTTAAGTTACTGCAGAGGTTAATTGCCTAAAATTGGGAGAGGTGTGCTGCTAAAACACACCTCTTAAGTTTTAAAATTCTGTATTCAGGGGCCAGCAGATGGAGTAGTGGTTAAGGTGCTGGACTCCCACATGGCCGACCGCGATTTCGAGTCCCAGACCCGGTGACTTAAAATTGACACTGGGCGTGGTGTGTGTGTGCCCAAAATCCCGAGAGGAGAATGGGAGAAGGGATTATGGTGTGGCCGTCCTTCTGGGGTTGGGGGAGGGATGATTTCTCACTTTCTCTCTTTTCATCTCTCTTCTGTCTCTCTGGTGAGTGCATGTATCGTCTAACAAAAATGTCTTAATTTTTTAGAGCTTTTTTTTTTTTTTTTGCTATGAGGTGCATACACTATCCACAAAGAGAGACAGAGAGAGAGAGAAAGTGCGAAGTCACACCCCCTTCCCAGGGGAGGCAGCCACACCACAATCCCTTCTTCTCCATTCTCCTCTCGAGATTTTGGGCATGTAGGCACACGTGCCAGGCATTAGTTTCAAGCTGCCAGATCCAGGACTTGAACTGCCATCAACTACGTGGGAGTCCAGTGATGTAACCATTATGTCATTTGGTATACTGGAGTGATATTTAATGCGGAATTCTTGAGCATAGGATGAGTTGTCTCTGGGGGGAAAATAAGACATTTCCTCTCCCTCTTTCTGAACTCATCCCTTGTTGTAATGGTAGAAATAATCCA
This sequence comes from Tupaia belangeri chinensis, assembly GCF_000334495.1. Classification (NCBI taxonomy): domain Eukaryota; kingdom Metazoa; phylum Chordata; class Mammalia; order Scandentia; family Tupaiidae; genus Tupaia; species Tupaia belangeri. The sequence continues at coordinate 1,498,181 of NW_006203607.1, read as the reverse complement.
TTCTGGGCAAAATTTTATAATCCATACAACCTTAACATGCATATATCTTATATAAGTTTTCAATCAGATTTTACTTTTTTTAAGAGAGATTTTTGCTATAGGGCTGTGTGCTCACCAAAGAGACAGAGAGAGATAGAAAGTGAGAAATTACCCCCCAGAGGGATGGCCAGGCTGCAATCCCTTCTCCTCCTCCAGTCTCCTCTCAGGATGTTGGGCATGCAAAGCACACATGCCTGGCCTGAGTTTGAAGCCACTGGGTCCGGGACTTGAACCATGGTTGACCATGTGGGAAGTCCAGTGACGTAACCATTACACCATCTCCTGGTCCCTCAGATTGTTCTTTTGAACTGTGCTCTGCTTAGTTAGGAAATGTTTCTGAAAGTTCTTTTTCTCTAGGCAATAGAGGCTGACCAAAGCCCCATGTACCCTCAGCCTTCTGGGCTGTCATTTCCTTCCATTCTGTGTGACTTTATAACTCTTCCTGTTAAGAGTGAGTTCGTTGATAGGCTAGTGGTATGAAGCTATCTTTTGGAGAATGGTTAGTCATTTTTCTTTCTTTGGTGTCACAGTTTCCCGAAAGTAAAGTTCTGCCGCCTAGAAAACGAACGCAGACTTTGTTGTGTTCCTGCGGATATTTCAAGATGCGCGTGGTCCGTGGTGTTTTCACTTACCTAGATGTTTTCGCTGTTCATTGCAGGAGAAGTGTTTGTGCTGGATGATGGCGGGGAGGTAGACCTTGACCTGGGGAACTATGAGCGGTTCCTTGACATCCGCCTCACCAAGGACAATAACCTGACCACGGGCAAGATCTACCAGTACGTCATTAACAAGGAGCGGAAAGGAGACTACCTGGGGAAAACCGTCCAAGGTAATACTGGATCTACCTTTTAAGGTTTTAAAATCTTAACCAGTTTCATTTCTTTTGAGTATAACAATGTACTTTTTATGCAGCTGAAAATTCAGAATTGTATGGTTATTTGCTCAAAAAGTAATTTGACAAGTCCCATGCTGCCCTGCGGCTGTCGGGGAGACTGTCGGTCCAGCTGGGGTAGCACGATTTGAGTTGAGAGGTGTTTTTATATGGTGAGGAGTGTGATTAGGTCATTGGGCCAGATGGCTTGTATGTTGTGCGTCTTGGGGGGGTATAGACAGTGATAAGAAAACGCACATCTGTTGTGTATGTTGGTTTTCAGGCTGTCAGTGGTGCCCTGTGTGCTATGAGGAGTCCGAGAATTGGGTTTCTGGGTCCCCTCAAGCTTTCATCTTACCACTTTGCTGCTTTGTGCTTTGCACAGGTGTTCACTTGAGAAAGGGTTTCGCTGCTTTAAGAAGGTGGGTTGGAAAACCACTGATCTGGTGTCAGCGGCAGCAGCCTAATTTGGGGAGCTTCTGGAAAGTGGCTTTCATCTGAGTTCGGAGAGTAATTCTGCTCTGACCTTAGACTTCACTGGTTGAAAGCTGAGGGTCGCCCTGACAGCTGGCTCTGGTATGGGACTGTCCTGGCCAGATTCTGGGTTAACTGGGTCATGTTTGGATCTTAGCCCTGCCGCTTACCAGCTCTGTGAACATGGGCGGGTTACTTAACCTCTCAGAGACACGGTCTCCTTTTCTGTAAAGTGGAGATAGTAACAGGACCTACCTCTCCTGGTTGTTCGGAGGATTTAAGGAGCTAAGGACCTAGGTTGGTAAAATGCTTCCCTGAGTTCCTGGCACAGAGAAAGGAATTAGGAATTCAAGTGATTTGGGTCATACACTTTAGGCCTCAGTGCATTCATTGGCTTACTCACCATCTATCAAATATTTATGGAATGCTCACTGCGATCAGACCCTTGCTGGGAACACTTGATGAACAAGGCCAGGGAGGTCATTCTCATGGAGGTTACTCGTGGGAGAGACAGAAAACAAACAGAACAAGTTGTCTGACAGGAGCTGCGAAGGAGATGAGCAAGTGAGGAAGAGAGTGACTGGGAAAGCACTTTGGACAGGTGGTCAGGGGAGGTGCCCACAGACAGGATGTTTTGTAGGAGGCCAGAGTGGGATGAAGGGAAAGCTTGGGAAAGAGGAAGGTCAAGGAATGGAGGGGAGGCCGGTACGGCTGAGCGGGTGAGCAGAGATGGGGGGTCTCCTCTTTCTAGCCCTAGAAGTTTAGATTTATTTCAGAACAGGGACCAGCAGTTGGCGTAATGGCTATGTCACTGGACTCCCACATAGTTGACCGCGGTTTGAGTCCCGGACCTGGTGGCTTAAACTCATGCTGGGCACGTGTGCGTGCGTGCGTGCCCAAGATCCCAAGAGGAGAATGGAGGAGAAGGGACTGCGGTGTGGCCATCCCTCCTGGGGGGGTGATTTCTCACTTTCTGTCTGTCTCTGTCTTTCTGGCGAGTGAATGCACCCTATAGCAAAAAACCTCTCAAAAAAATAAATAAAATAAAGATTTAATTCAGAACAGTGTGAAGCCACTGAAAACTTTCAACATGGGAGTGATGAATCCTGATTTGTGAGTTTAAAAGATCACTTTGGGCCCAGCTGAGGTCCGCGTGGTGGACTCGGCCAGATGAGAGGGCTGGGTTTGACTCCTGGCCCACCTAAAAGCCAGGTGTGGTGGTGCACATGGCCCCAGTACTCAGGAGGCTGAGGTAGGAAGGCAATGACAGTGAGACTTTGTCTGCAAACAGCACACACGGGCTTGCTCTGGGGCTCGAGGGTAACATGCTGCTCAAGAGAAGCTGATTCACATAGTGACTGCAGTTTGAATCCCCGGCCTGGTTGACCTGACACCTGCTGGGTAGACGGGAGAGTGCCCAGTATCTGCTGGGCTGGAGGAAGGGTATCGCAGCCTTACTAGACGCCGTGGAGGATGCTTCTCTCCCTCATATACATACACACACGCTGTCGTGAATAAAGAAAATAGAACAGCACACACAACAAAACAAAGATCGTGGGACCAGCAGATGGCGCGATGGTTACGTCACTGGACTCCCACATAGTTGAGTGTGGTTCGAGTCCTGGACCCAGCGGCTTAAAACTCATGCCAGGCACGTGTGTGTGCATGCTCAAGATCCTGAGAGGAGAATGGAGGAGAAGGGATTGAGGCATGGCCATCCCCCCTGGGGGATGGGTTCTCATTTTCTGTCTCTGTTTCTCTGTGTGTGTCTCTCCAGTGAGCACATATGCCCGATAGCAAAAATCTCTCTCAAAAGAAAGCTAAAGATGGCCAGCTGCCTGGTGAGGGATAGGTGATGGATCTCCTGCACGAAGCACTGCCGCTTAGCTCTGATTGCTGGATTTAACAGTAATCGTCACCCCAACTGAGCACTGGCCTGCTGCGGGCTCTGCCAAGCGCTGTCCTGCAAGCACCATTTCACAGAGAGTGCAACTGTAAGAAGGAGCCGTTATTTCCGCTTAACAGGTGGAGAAAGCCGCTTAGAACAGTTTAGAAACGTGCCAGTGGTGACAGCTAGTGAGTGTGGAGCTGAGATTTGAGTCCAGACGTGCTGGTCCCAGCACGGGGTTCCTGACGGCCTGCCGTACCGCACTGCCTCTGCAGGGGTTGTCAGCCCGTCCTGGCGGAGCAGCCAGGTGTGATGTGCCCGCCTGCAGCCTCAGCCGTGAGCAGTGGGACCGGCCCCCTGGCCTACTGTGTGGGTGTGTGGCCGGAAGGGTGGACACCACACAGGGCATCTGCTCTGTTAGAGGTGGGGCCAGACGCCGCTCTTGGCCACGTAATCTCTTACTGTGCTTCCAGCGACAGCTTGGAATTCTGGGAAGGAGGCTTGGGGAGAGTGAGCCCAAAGATTCGTGGAGGCCATTTAAAGGGGGCCTCAAAAGTATTTTCCTGACCTCATCATCACTCTGTCCCTCCCGGCAGAGTGCCGCAGTTTAACCAGGGGGCAAGTGTAAATGACGCCTGTTTTCTCTCTTCCCCAGTTGTCCCTCACATCACAGATGCCATCCAGGAGTGGGTGATGAGACAGGCCCTGATTCCTGTCGATGAAGATGGCCTGGAACCTCAAGTGTGTGTTATTGAGGTCTGTATGGTCCCTCCTGCGTGAACAATGTATTTACTCTCCTTAGTCAGCCGTCAGCAGCTGATAAGGGAGTTCCCAGGGGAGCCCCGACCTCCGCTCTGTCCGTGCAGTGTCTGCTGCTGTGTGGCAGGCGAGGGCACAGTGGCAGCCACGTGTAGTGACCGTGCAGGGGAACGTGGTACCTTGTCCACGTGATGCTCCTTTCTCGGCATTTACGGATTCACGTAGTACCGACTGTACCAAGGAGAGTGCACGAGACCCTTTCCTCCGTCTGAGAGTTGACGGACCCGCCGTCCTTGGGCAGAGGGTTTGGCTCTGGGTGAGCGTCCCTGGTCACCCTGCTGGCCGTTGGGTCACTTCTGGTCTAGAAGTTCCAGCAGTTTTTTATAACTGTTCTTTTTTTTCCTTTTTTTTTTTTTTAAGTGGTTTTTGCCATAGAGTGTATGTGCTTGCCTAGGAGAGAGAGAGACAGAGACAGTGAGAGGGAAAGTGAGAACTCACTCCCAGGGCGGATGGCCATGCCACAGTCCATTCTCCCAGAATCTTGGCCGCACACACTCGTGCCCGGTGTGATTTTCAAGTCACCTGGTCTAGAACTCAAACCACGGTCAGCCATGTGGGAGTCCAGAGACGACGTAACCACTGTGCGATCTGCTGGCCCCAACTGTTCACTTTTTAATACAAAATTGATGTATGGTTAAATAAGGACTTAGGATTTCAGTTGTTGTGCTTTGTCACTCGCATACAAATAAAATGTCTGGTTCCTTTTCCTCCTGACCTTTTTCTTAAAATGATGTGGAAAGAGCCAGATAGGCTTGGGGAATGGAGAGCCTATCCACAAACGAAGTCTCACTCCTGCGAACTGACACGGCGTGGTCACCGGTCACTGGACTGAGGCGGCAGAGCCGTGGACAGAAAAGTAAACCACCAGCTTTGAAAGCCAGGTGCTGAACCTCTGAACTCCCTGTCTTCTAGCTGGGCGGGACAGTTGGAGATATCGAAAGCATGCCCTTCATTGAGGCCTTCCGTCAGTTCCAGTTCAAGGTCAAAAGAGAGAACTTCTGTAATATCCACGTCAGTCTAGTTCCTCAGGTAAGGTTTTCGGAGTTTTCCTTGGCGGAGATGGCGAGGAGGGCCAGCCCTGGGCCAGTAGGTGGCATAGAAGTGAAAGTGCTGGATTCCACGTGCCTAGCTTCACAGTTCGAAACCCAGACCTAGAGGCTTGCGAATCACGCTGGGCATATGTGAACGCATGTCTAAAATCCCAAGAGGAGAGTGTCCCTCTGGCAAGTGTGCGTACCCTCTGGCAGTAACAAAAACAGAACTGCAAGAGTGGTTTGTAAGGTTTGGTGAGAGAGGGTGGATATGAGGGCTGGGAACCACATTCTTTAGCACAGACCCTGTAGAACTATGCTTGTGTCACTTGGATAAAAAGAAAAAGCTAAATTATGTAAGTAATCAAAAGTCATACTGGAAATTTCTTTATCACAGATAAACTAACTTTTTTTTTTTTTTCCTTTTGTAAAATAGCCAAGCTCCACAGGGGAACAGAAGACTAAACCCACCCAGAATAGCGTTCGTGAACTTAGAGGACTTGGGCTTTCCCCAGATCTGGTAAGATTTCCTGATGCCTGGTGCTGTGGTTTGAACACGTCCCTCCCAGATTGGCACGCTGAATCATCATCAGGGGATTAAAAAGGCAAAAATGCGATCTAATTGATCGTGTCGCAAGGTCAGACTTTTGGAAAGAGACTAGAGATTTACTGGTTATGGTTAGGCCCCATAATTGAGTCCTAGTGGGTTTTTAAAGAAACGAAATGACCCACTTTATAATCTCTTCCTACTATCTTCAGTCTTCTTGTTTTCTTTACTCCTAGGTGGTGTGCAGGTGCTCAAATCCTCTTGACACAGCAGTAAAAGAAAAAATATCGATGTTTTGCCATGTTGAACCCGAACAAGTAAGGAGAAATTCCATGTCTTCCGTAAATTGGCTTTTGCTTTTTGTTGTCCTAAAGCCTCTTGACTGGTTTCATGGACTTGTTATTCCATCAAGGCAATGGACTGTTCCCCAGAAGAACTGATGCCATTGACTCTAAGGATCGCCTTGACCACCTCTCGTGGTCCCCCAAACATGCTTGCACCCCTGCTGCCTCTTCTCTCCCCACCCCTTGCACTTCATGCTCCAGCTCTTTCCACATCATTTTAAGAAAAAGGTCAGGAGGAAAAGGAACCAGGCATTTTATTTGTATACGAGTGACAAAGCACAACAACTGAAATCCTAAGTCCTTATTTAACCATACGTCAGTTTTGAGTGTTTTTTGGTTCTCATACTACCTTGCACTCTTTCTGCTGCGTTCTTTTGCATTTGCTAATTTCCGTTAGAAATTGGTGTCCTCTTTC